>NC_045166.1:14416580-14461580 GCF_900700415.2 Clupea harengus
CTCTTGCTCACCATGGCAACCATAAACAAACATATTACTGCTTGTGACAGAGAGAACATAATACTTTAAAGTAACACTAATATTCCTGCGTATCCTGTATCATGCACTTGAGTTTAGCAGTCTGTATATAAGGAAATGAGAAGCATGTTAGTCAGCTTGTTACTGCGCTCTTCAGGAGTCCAGGGGTACATGAGAGAGAAGGACAGTGATTCCCTATGGCTTCTGACACCTGACACAAGGGGTCATTTATTTGACCAAACACAACTCATTCACTCTAACTGAAGGGAAGATCAAAGCACAAACGACGCCTCTGGCAAACGGAAGTCTCGCTCCAAACCAAAGTTTAAAACACGACGAAAGAAAGAACAGCTTGATGTTTTTCTGTTTTCCTGTTTGGATGGTAGGATGGTGTATTTTATTTGATTTTGTTGTTTTGATTTTGTTCAGATGTTTTTGCTAACTGGCCATTTTTATATTATGTGATGTTTGTATCAGTGTATTGAAAGTTGATGTGGCAGTATTGGCCATTTGAGGGCTAATGGAAACTGACTCATGAGGTGCTCAGGAATGGATCTAACTGAATAAAGGTGCTAAACAACTAACTGTCACTCCATCGCATCCCCGTCCAATCACACAGAGACTAATTCAAATCTCACGTCTGGACGTTACTTACTCAGCCTTCACAGAACTGTAAATAAGTTTCCTGGTTTATCAGGCCTGCACACTTCTCATTTGTTTGTTAATGAATTAAAGTGTTTATTTTTATTTGGGCTTGGATTTGGCTTCGCTGTATCTGCTTCACACAGGGGAGAGTGTGTGTGTGTGTGTGTCTCTGTGTGTGCTTCACACAGGGGAGTGTGTGTGTGTGTGTGTGTGTGTGTGTGTGTGTGTGTGTGTGTGTGTGTGTGTGTGTGTGTGTGTGTGTGTGTGTGTGTGTGTGTGTGTGTATGTGTGAGTCTTTCCTTCTGAGGCACCAAAGCCAAGTTTCCTGACTGAATCATGACAGTCAGACACAGACACGTGTCCATGCACCTGGTTAGTATTTCAGTGTGTGTGAGGGTGTGTGTGTGTGTGTCTATGCTTGTGTGTGTGTGTGTTTCTGTGCTTGTGTGTGTGTGTGTGTGTGTGTGTGTGTGTGTGTGTGTGTGTGTGTGTGTGTGTGTGTGTGTGTGTGTGTGTGTGTGTGTGTGTGTGTGTGTGTGTGTTTGTATGTGTATGTGTGTCTGTGTTTGTGTGTGTGTGTGTTTCACCTATATAGCTTTTAAGCACCAACAGCATTAGTTCCCCAGTCAGTTCATTTACAAACCCAGATTTCCCTAAAAACACAAGAACATGATGGTCACTCTGCATTTAGGGTTACTGAAGGACAGAAACAACTGAACATCAGGAGACATAGTCTTAAATGAACGCAATCTTTGTGTGTCTAAAAACATGACTGCGGCTCACCACAGGACCTATGTGATGACGTGGTATTTGCCACAGCGTTTAAAAGCATCTGTGTGTTACAATGGATTCATGTGGAGAAACTGCTCTTTAATGAAATCAATACAAGAGGTATCACTATAATGAACTGCATGCGGTGATGCTGATTCATTTTCCACATGAGGCCTTTGCTCCTAAAAGCCACATAAACACACTGATTTACTCACACAAAGATGTAGGTCTAAATTGTTTGCAGGTGATGTAACTGTGATGTAGTTTAAAGTGGATTGTGACAGTTGTATGGTTACCCTGCAGTATCACTGTTACTACAGACTGCTCTCGTTCTGAGCATTGGAAGTGATGTCCTCTTGGTGATTGTTACCATGGTTTCAATAGTTATACTAATGAATTTGCGACCATTTGTGTTTTAAACGGCTCTTCATCTAGCAGATGTGAGGGTGCAGCTTACTTTGGCTAGGAAAGCTCATCCATCTCACTCTCTCTCATTAAATTATAAAAAGCATTTTGATAAGTAATTGATAACTAAAGACTAAAGATAACTTGATATTTAAAAGTAAGTCAGGGGATGGAGAGTCTTTTCTTGCTGCCATGAATACTAAGAAAAACATTACACAATCAGTGTCACCTTGGAGACCTCAGTCCTTCATCTCTTCTGACAGTTTTCACGTCATGTGCGTCAGCCCGGGATGAAATAGCTCTCTCTTGACAGACGCAGGGCTTCAGTGCCGGTGGTGATGACTCTTTTTCCAGTGCAGTCTGTCACGCACGCAGCTTGGATCAGGCAGGCGCTCGCTCATCTGTTTGACCCCCGTCTCAGCCTTGGCACTGCTGGAGTTTTTTCAAGTAACCGGAGAAAAATGCGGTGTTATCAGCGCGAACAGCAGTTCCCTATCAAGTCATAAAAAAACAACAGAAAAACAGATAGGTGTTTGAGTTGGCTCAGCAGGACGCTGTGCGAGGCGTCCCGTTTAAATATGGAATCCTGCCGCGAGATTGTGGGGATGCCTAATTAGGTGCCGGCTCATGTTTTCCAGAGTTCACAAGGCAGAGGGTTTGCTGTTCTGGAATGGAAGTGACACCCCTTGTCAACACATCTGAAGGACGGACTGAGAGACTGACAGAGTGTTCCTCTGATCCCCCGCTCTGAATAACAGCCCCGTCATGGCTTAACATGGCAACTCTTGAGGGTAGAAACATAAAAAAAGTGATTATTACTGCACTCTGTGAACTGAGATGATGTCAGTAGACTGGATGGAAACACAAGAGAGAGAGAGAAAGACAGAGAGAGAGAGAGAGGGGGGAAGCAGAATGAGAAAATCAGTAACACAGGCAGAGAGGAAGAGGAGAGGTTTTGGAGAACAACAAAGACTTGTTGGAGACCGACAGGTAAAATAAATAACCACAGAAATTCAGAAAAACAGGACAGAACAACTAGCTTCTCAGAAATGACTTGTGGTTTAGAGACGCATCTTAACGACCAGAAACGATAAACATAATGGCATGAAGTAATGCTGAGGGGGACGCCAGCATAAACGCACATGGGGCCAATTAATAACCACACCAACTCCATTAGCCTAACCGTTATTTCCTCCTTTGCTCTGGGGTGATCGGCCATTTTGTCCGCCTCATTCTGAATGATTGAGAGCCATGACAGCTTGATGACTTTCCCTCATCCTCAACAGTAAACATTTTGTTTGGAGTACGGCGTTCCGGGGCTGTGCCTGCTTAACGGGCGGACATCTGGGACTCATATGGGCCAATCACACACAGGCAGAGGAGAAGCAGCACTGAGGCATGCTGGGATAGGATAGCTAGGCCACGTCCTGTATGAGGGGGAGATAGAGAAGCACACCATGGGGTACTTCTAATGTCTCGTGTAGGTGGACAGTATAGCTCTTCTGTGTTCTATGGTGAACAGTATAGCTCTACATTGTTTTATGGTGTGTATAACTCTCTGTTTCGTGATGTACAATATAGCTGTGGTTGGTTTTGTGGCGTATAGAATAGTATAGTTCTTATTTGTTTTGTGGTATATGGTATAGAATAGTATAGTTCTTATTTGTTTTGTGGCTTATAGTATAGTATAGGATAGTATACTATGGTATAGTATAGCTCTCCTGTGTCCTGTGGTGTACAGTATAGCTCATATTTGTTTTGTGGTCTTATTTGTTTTGAGTTTTGCCCTCAGTTCACCCTCTGTGACTAGGCAAGACAAGTGTCTTTATATAGCACATTACATACACATAGGCAATTCGATGTGCTTTATATAAATAAAAGCAAAAGGAACATTCAAAGGAAGCATAAAGACAGAACACTTAAGAGTGAAAAACAATACAAGCTTACATTCAAAGTACATAAAATAGAATAGACGTAGTGGTATTGGCCTCACATGTGCGTGTAAGCTCTTTCACTTCGTGCAAGAGACCAAAAGTGTCAAGTAGGGCAAAAAGTCCTTTGGTATTATTGTCCATGTTACCACAATGCTGTCATCTTGTAAATGCTTTTCAGCAAAGCTGTCCCAGATGTTTCTTTGTTTTCTTTATGACAAAAGATGATTTGAATGACATACTCAGGCCTTTTAACTGCTCAGGTATTTGAAGCTGAGCCACTTCAACATGGCTGACCTCCTGGCCTGAAAACAACTGGTGGAGAAGCTTCATAAAAGCTGTTTGTGGTGAGGATGTGGCATACCTCAGGCATAGGAGGAGAGAGTCTGCCGTCTGTAATCTCATCCTTAAACCCTCTAGAACTCAGATAGAATGGTGAGGTTGTGGCAGAGGAGGAGTGAGGTTTCTGTGTGTAATCTCGTCCCATAACTCTCTAAAACAGAGAGCTAGACTGATCTACTCTGGACCACGGAAGAAGTCTTCATAGATAGAAAAGCTTGGCAAACGCTGTTTGTGGTAGGGCTGTGGTGTACCTCAGGCAAGGGCGGGACTGAGGTTGCCATCTGTAATCTTGTCCCGTAACTGTCTAAGGTAAAGTGGTTGCTCAAGTAGCTCAATGAGGTTGCTGCCGTCCAGACGAGTGTGGTAGCTCCATCTCAGAAATAATGTCTGTCCATACTAATGAAGGAATCAGAATTTAAGGTTTAGAGTTAATAATGATATATACCATAGTCAATAATTCAATGCATCTTATATCTAGTTGTAATTGTGCTTTTATTTGGACTTAAGCTAGAATGTAAGCATTCCTGGTTGAATATTCTGTTAGAGAGAGAGATTGTCCTGAGGGAGGTGTGAAAGGTTTCAGCAAATGGCTCAGAGACTTGTGGCTCCAAGGCCTCATGGATACAGGGTGACACCCCTTATACTCAGAGGACATATAACTGAAATGTTTCAATGGCTGGTCAGAAGAGTCTCAGGTGAAGCCTTGAGTGATGCCTCTGTCTCTATCTTCCTTTGGTTGCGCACCATTGTACAGGATTAAACCTGTTTCCTGAACTGATCATAACTCAGACTAAATGTCCAATATATGGTATAAAAAAAAATAATACTACCACTAACATGCCTGAAAATGGAAAAACCCTTCCAGAAAAGGGTCACGTGATAGTAGTGTGACAAATGAGGGAGGGATACGTCGTGACTGATAAGATCCAGTGAGGAAGCACTGCATTTCTGCACTACTGCACGTCCACACTCAAATGCAACCCTGGACTTTTCAAACTGAAACGGGGCCAGCAGTGTTTCCAAAAGTCTCAGTTTTAGGGTCTCAAAAACGCCGCAATAGTATGGACGGCAGCTGTAAAACATCGCAAAAGTGACGCGTTTTAAAACTAAAACACATTAGAGTGGCTGTAGCCTAAGCCAAACAGATGGACTGATCTTTTCTAGGACACAGGAGAAGTCGTCATAGACCTCCTCCCCTGGATTCTTTAAGATAATGAGGCCCAGGCCACGTGCTGTGTGTCTGTGTGTGTTTGTGTGTGTCTGAGTGTATGCGTGCATGCATGTGCTTGTGTCTGCACATTAAGATTACCTCAGTCATTAAAACTTTCACTCTCATGTGATTCCATGGATTTATTTAGTAGACGCTTGCTGCCTGCATCCAAGGGACACTATAAAGGTTGTGGTGGCTGATTTCTGCACTCTGTATGTGTGTGGCCCATGCCAGACACACCCACTTTCAAAAAGAGGAGTCTGCAAGTTTAAAGCCCCTGCCCCTGTGTCACTACAGCCTGCCAAAGCATCCCTCCCAGCAGCACAGCTCAAGAGGGAGCAGAATACTGTGGAGTTGCAGGACAATTCCATTCCTCAGGACAAGGGCATTGTTCTCTCCCTCAGGACATCGCATGACACATATCGTAACGGTGTTAATTATCGGACGGCGTGTGTTATCGGCAAACGTTCGCGTTGTCATGTGAATCCATTATTAAACTGAAGTTATAGATTGTTAATCCATTATTAAACGTAGCATTTTGATTGTTTAACAGAATGGGCGATGTTTGACATAGGTACGCTAAGAACATTGCCAGTGTTCCGTTCTGCAGAAGAATGCAGGATGTTAGGGGGACAAAATAACTGTTCTATTCCCCAGTAAAATACAAGATACTTAGGCATGGTAGAGCCATCCTATTCTTGAGTAAAGTACAAGATGGCCCTGATTTGGCCCAAGACTAGGGCCAGACTAGAGCCAGACTAGAACCAGACTAGGGCCAGACTAGGGCCAGACTAGGGCCAGACCCATTGCAGAGGAACCCACTCAGTCAGAGCAGAGTCTAAATGAGTGCCTGGAGGCCCGAACAGCAAATAAAACTGAACTTTACTGGACCAAGAGACCCATTTGGGATGGACGTCCGCAGATGTCCGATATTTATCTCTATTAAATCATCTCTTTAACAAAGACACGGAAGAGATCCGTAATTATGTGATTTTAGGCAGATGTAAAATAAATATTTTTTGACACACATTCAATTTAATTCAAAAGGAAATTCAAGGATGTGGAGTTGGGGCGGCATGTGAATGAAAGACCAGGGAGATTGTGTTGTGCGTGAGTATGTGTGTAAGAGAGAGACAGGGAGAGAGAGAAAGAGTAGACAGAGTGTATGTGAGTGGGAAAACTGAGGTGATTGCATTCCATCAGGTTTTTTTGGGGGGGGTTGTTTAGTTTTTTTTTGTTTTTCCACACAAACCTCCAGCCAACTGATCCAGTCCTGATCTAGTGCTGATCTGTCTGCACCACAACCCAGCCCATTCCAGTCCAGCCAAGCCTCTGCTGACCACACAGCGTCCTCCACCACCATCCAATTTCCACACATTATCTGAACATCACACATAATTACCTTTGATTGTGTGCATATTAAAAATGTTTCAGCCACAGCAAAACTAATGTGTGTGTGTGTGTGTGTGTGTGTGTGTGTGTGTGTGTGTGTGTGTGTGTGTGTGTGTGCGCGTGCGTGCGTGTGATTTAAAAGTAGGTCATGGGCCACTTGGGTTGGAAAATGTTACCTCTCATTCCAGATGGATTAAATCATCTGAGATCAGGAATAGAAAGACAAGGAAAGAGAGGGAGAAAAAGAGAAAGAGACAGATGAGAGAGACAGACAGATGAGAGAAAGAGACGAGAGAGATAGACAGATGAGAGAGACAGACAGATGAGAGAAAGAGAGTCAGATGAGAAGGAGGAGGACAGATGAGGGAGAGAGACAGATGAGAGAGAGATGGAGAGAAATAAAGAGTGAGGAGAGAGAAGGTGTGACCTCAATCCTCTCATAGCTGTAGGGTGAGCTCTGCCACTGGACTTTACATCTTCATGTATTCATTTATTAGTAGGAGTAGTGGAGTGCAGTGTAGTGTTGTTGAAGTTGAGGTGTTGTGTTGTGTTGTGTAGTGTTGTTGTGTTTGTAGTGGGGTAAACATTCACCAGCCATCCTTAGGATACCACACCAGGGAAACATGTTTATTCCCTCCTGGGGCCCGTTCGTCGTAGGGTTGAAGCTAAGTTAATCAATTGGCCTTTTAGCCCGTTAAGATTAGCGAGCTGATTGAGAACAGCAAATATCGGTTCGTTAACGGCTGATCCGCATCCAAATCATGTGGTTAATTTCAACCAGGCTAAAGTTATCAGGGCTATTGCGCGTGCACGCCCTACTTCAAAAGGCAGGAAAGGTCGATCACCAAAACCATGATTTTCTAACGGTATAATGGTTCTAAACTCAAATAAAAGGCCTCTTTTTTTCTCCGCTGGCGAGCAGGAGATGAACATGAACGCTTATGAAGAATACAAGATCATAATCATGGCAAAATTCAACACCGCCACCGCTGTGAGAGCAAGGTGTGTTGGGATGTTTATAGGGTGATATCTATGTATGAATAACTGACAGCAAGTGTCAACTGGTACAGAGGATCCCTCTACCGGTTCGAAACTACAAGGTTGCTAGTTTGAATTCCCTCACCTCCTTCCTCGATATAGTTCTACATTTTCTTGTAAGTCGCTTTGAATAAAAGAGTCTGTTAAATGACTAAATGTATTAATAACAAATGCAATAAATTGAAGCAGTGACAATAAATTGTCTGTATTTCTCTCTATTCTTATCATGAGTCCACCTTAATCATTTTCTACAATAATGATATGCTATGGTGTACTAATAACGCTCATATAATTATGAGTGCTTTGTTCTCCGCATCACCGACACTACAAAAATGTACCACTCGCAAAAAAGCGCAAGCCAGTCAATGTTCGACTGTGGTGTTTGCAATAAATGACTCGAGAAGGTCTTGTAAATGAATGATTCCTTGTCGGCTGAATCGGCAGCGCTCATACAAGAATAATTGATCTTGGCGATTGCAAAGAACTCTCTCCCTCCGCTAATCTTATTAACTATCTAATATCAGTCCTTGGTCAATGGGACCCCTCCTTTTTCCGGGGGTGTGGCAAGCTTATCCAGCTACACTTAAGTTAGCCTGCCCTGGAGCAGGTTAGTGCTAATCGATATGTAACTATGGTGATTTATCAAAAGTTGCTTCCACGAACCAAAAAGAGGGGCGTTTTTTATCTTAGCCTGAAAATTAGCTCGCTAAACCGCTTAGCGAGCTACGACGAATACCCCCCTGTTCCCACCTGTCAGTCAGTCTGTAAACACAAAACAGCCCAGTGGGGAAAAAAACAGAGCTAAGTGAAAAACAAAGCACACAGTTGAAAAGAACGATCATATCCACGAGACTTCCTGCTCTCAGCAGAAAATCATCATCAGCCGCTGAATATCAACAACATCTGCAGTAATGACTAATTCCTTCATTTCCTCCTCTCTCCTCTCTCTTTCTGTCTTTTCTCTTGTTCTTAATTTCTCACTCATCTCTCCTCCCTCTCTTTCAGTCTGTTCTCTGTTTCTTCATTTCTCGCTCCTCTCTCTCTTTGTGTCTGTTCTCTCTTTCTTCATTTCTCACTCATTTCTCCTCCCGCTCCTCTCTCCTCCCTCTCTTTCAGTCTGTTCTTTCTTTCTTCCTTTCTCACTCATCTCTCCTCTCATTCCTCTCTCCTCCCTCTTAGTTCCTCTGATTGTTGATTGCATCTGTTCTGTTGCCAGACAGCAGAGGGAGATCGAGCCAGTGGTCTTCAGCAGTCTGATGAGAGACAGCAGGTACTTTGCCTTCCAAATGAACTACATGGTGTCACTATTGATTGCGGTTCACCGTTCTTCCCTCCCCAATACTTAATATGTATTATTTCTGATCCCCAGTGTTTTCCCACCTGCATCCAGTCCCAGGGGACCTCTGCATCTGTTGTGCCTGCCACCTGCTGCCAAGAGTGGGCTGCTCAGGTCTGAGGTCCCCCTGCCAGAGGAGGAGCGCCAGAAGCAGTGGTGGCCATGTTGGGCCCGTGTCCACGTCCTCATCTGCGCAGCGGAGACACCAGTGCTGAGCACGAGGCTGAAGTCCTCCCTCCCACCTCTTCGGACATGAGATATGTATGGCAGTGTATTGCACTGACCGTTTGAAGTCCTCCAACGTCCCTCCTCTTCAGACATGAGATATATATGGCAGTGTATTGCACTGACTGTTTGAGGCTTCAGCGTCACATCTCCAAGCCTGTCTAGAACTGTGTGCACTCATGCAGTGATGTCTCAAATCAAAAACTAAAAGCAGGAGGCGGAGTACTGTCTGGCACATACTATTTACACTACACTGTACTTATCTCACACACTATGCTACACTGTACTTATCTCACACACTATTTACACTACACTGTACTTAGCTGACACACTATATACACTACACTGCCCTGTACTTATCTCACATACTATTTACACTATGCTACACTGTACTTATCTCACACACTATTTACACTACACTGCACTTAGCTCACACACTATATACACTACACTGCACTGTACTTATCTCACATACTATTTACACTAAGCTACACTGTACTTATCTCACACACTATTTACACTACACTGCACTTATCTCACGCACTATTTACACTATGCTACACTGTACTTATCTCAAACAGTATTTACACTACACTGCACTGTACTTATCTCTAACACTATTTACACTATGCTACACTGTACTTATCTCACACACTATTTACACTATGCTGAACTGTACTTATCAGTGTCTGTACAGAAGAAAGTCATAGAGAGGGTTAAAAACAGGAGAAAGAGATAAAGGGAGAGAGAGAGAATGAGAGAGGGGAGGGAGAGAATGAGAGGTGGATAGAGAGAGAGTGAGAGAATGGGAGAGGGATAAAGAGTGAGAGGGAGGGGGAGGGGTGGAGGGAGAGAGAGTAAGAGAATGAGAGAGGGATAGAGAGGGAGAGGAGGGGTGGAGGGAGAGAGAGTGAGAGAATGAGAGAGGGATAGAGAGGGAGATGGGGGTGGAGGGAGGGAGAGAGAGTGAGAGAATGAGAGAGCAAAAGAGAGAGAGAGAGGGAGAGGGGGGATGGAGGGAGAGAGCACTAAATCAGTGGAGTGAGAACAGGAGGATTTGGCCGGAGCAAAAGCTCAGACACCCCTGAGATAAACACTCAGACCAGGGACTCTTTAAAAGCCAGCAGAAACAGGGAAAATTGAGTGTGTGTGCGTGTGTGTGTATCTGTGTGTGTGTATGCGTGTGTGTGTGTGTGTGTGTGTGTGAGTGTATGTGTGCGTGTGTGTGTGTATGTAAGTGTGTCTGTGTGTGTGTATGCGTGAGTCTGTATGTGTGTGTGTGTGTGAGTGTGTGTCAGAGAAAGGCATGGACGAGTGAGGAGGATTAGATCTCTTAAAACAATCTGTCAGGTTTTTATTTCTCGGGCTCTCACGTCTGCACAGCAGACTATCCGATGAGCCGGCATGATTTACCATTGAGTCATTACACCACCACTCTCCGCTCTGTGTCCGTGAACGGGAACAAAAGCAGTCGATCAGACACAAATTAAATCCATCACACAGGGGGCACTGTGGCGCAAACAGTAGCCCCGACCACATTTGGGCTTGACGCCCATGGAGGACACGGGTTCGAATCTGGCCCGATGTCATTTCTCCTGTCCACTCCCCACCTCTTCTCCCTCTCATTTCCTGTCCCACTCTTCACTAATCTATCAATTAAAGGCATAAAAAGCCCAAAAACAAATCTTTAAAAAAAAAAAAAAATCCATCACACACTCACACACACACACACTCACTCAGACTCGCACACACACTCACTCAGACTCACACACACACTCACTCAGACTCGCACACATACACACACAAACACACACACACACACACACACATACACAAATACACACACACACACACTCACACACACCTGTTAGGCCAGATGGGGTGGAAAAAGGGACATGTTAGCTGGTGAGTGGGCCAACACTTGGAGCCCCACATGTCTCCCTTGATATTGATATGAAGCAAGAAAGGAAGGAGTGGAATTTGAAAACGAGGAGAAAGATGTTCGTCGTTTAGCTGTCTGGCCACTCAGGTGTAGGTGAGGTATCTGTATTCAGTCAGTGAGCTGCAGGGTGAGTATCTCCAAAACATCGAAAGCAGTAATAAGTCATTTCTGTATACAAGTCTTATTTTTGCTATATTTTACTTGTCTACTTTCCAGAGGCTGTATTTTTCTCCTGCAACATTTAACAAGAAAATAATGACTAATGTCCACATGACTGTGATTATATATGTGATTATACTATGTAATGAAATCCAGCAAGATTAAAATATTTTGCACTTCTCCAATGCTAATGGATCGAGCTACATGTGTTACCGTCTTCATTAAAAAAAATTATAATAATAATAATTTACACTTTTGTTTAATGCCCGCTGCCTCCTCATTGCTAGGGTCATCCTAAGGTCAAAGTTCATCCATCATGGAGGCTTACTGCATCTCTTCCTCTGGCATGTCAGAAAGTGTGGTTAACACTACTTAACACTCACCTTAACACAGATCTTAACACAAACCATAACACACTTCTTAACACTCACCTTAACAGAGATATTAACACACACCATGACACACTCCTGAACACGCAAATGGGAGGAAGTAGCTGGAAAACGTTGCAAAAGAAAGTTCAGAGAGGTTCTTGTAAAGCAAAGGCTTATTAATGAGAATCTATTGTTTTTTTGGGGGGGGGTTTCCATCGTTTGTCCTTTGCAGAATCCCCCTCTCCGTGAACAATATGATGCAACTTCTCGGCAAGTGACACCGGCCTGGAGGCCATCAGGCTTACAGACATCAATAAAGTACACACCAACGGTGGCCAAGTTTGTCACTGATTGAGTTGGATTCACTTAATCTCACAGAGCATTTCCACATGGCGGAGCCTGTGTGTCTGAGGAGAATTGATCTTTTTCTAAATTCCTCACAAGCAGAACATCTGGACAGGGACAGAATGAGAAAACATGTTTGCAAGCGATCTTCTCAATAGAACCTCAACCTGCCTAAAGAACCCATACATCTAGCTGTAGCTGGAAGAACATGGGGCTGGACCTCCAGTGTGATGGTCATGACAGATATTGTTTTAAAATGTACCTGCCTTCACTGAACTTGACCTCCAGTGTGATGGCCATGACAGTTATTGTTTTAAAATGTACCTGCCTTCACTGAACTTGACAGATACTGTTTTAAAATGTACCTGCCTTCACTGAACTTGAAAGCCCTGTGAGGAAGATGTGTCCACTGGCCACTGGTATTAACATTCAGGTTTTAGTCATTAACATTAACACACAACACACAATCATTACTAAATCATGAAAGTCACTCTTAATAAACCTTTTATAACATGGAAAGTATTAATGCATACTGGAGGTTATGGTCTGTTTGTATTAACTACTCTTTACATGTACCATCCCTTAATGAAAAGGTTGTATTGAATGTCTTAAACATGAACAAGTCATAAATAATATTAATTACTGCACTTCATACTTTATAAATGGTAGCTACTCCCTTTAAAAAATATTAATGACCAGACTTATCTAGTCAAGTGTCCCTGTCTGTTAAAGCCATCAGCTCTTGTGAGTAATAAAGCCCTTGATGGCTCCAACATTAAAGGAGGACGTTTGCTAGCTCCCCCGAAAGCATCAGAGCAGAGAATCCATGCTTCCTCTTTCACTGTTACATAACATATCCCTCTGGCAACATAGCTGCCAGGCAGAGAGACACCGCAGACCAGGAGCACTCACACACACACACACACACACACACACACACACACTCTCCTCAAACAGACACATTTGTCATTGGATGCTTTGGGAGTATGTCAACAACATGTGTGCAGTGCTGGAAAGTAACTAATTACATTTACTCAAGTACTCGACTGAAGTTCATTTACTCAAGTACTCGACTGAAATACATTTACTCAAGTACTCCACTTAAGTACATTTATTCAAGTACTCAACTTAACAACAATTTTGAGGTACTTGGGGTCACATCTCTATGCGTTGTTAACAGCTCCACCAAAGTCCAAACACTGAAAACACATTTGTTTGTAATTTGGTTTTCCTCTCCCATGAATCATCACACGACCCCTCAGGTTTATCTGCTGTCTACCCCCAGCAACAATAACATGCTGCTTACTCAAAAATCAATAATCTAATGGTGTCATATATGATACTCTAATATCAGTCAGATGGACCAAACCGGTACTTTTACTTTAATACTACATTTTGCTGTACTTTCACTTCAGTAGGAATTATCATGCAGGACATTTTGTTGTGGTGGAGTATTTTGACATTGTTCTTTTACTTTAGTAAAGGATCTGAATACTTCTTCCATCACTGCATGTATGTGTGTGCATGTGTTTGTGTGTGTGCTGTTTTTATTGTGTTTTGATTTTTTTCCAGCTGTTGCTGCACCAAAACACTTTGAGTTGAAACACGTCTCAGCAGGCACATTAGTAATGCAGTTTTCTCCTCTCTCTCTCTCTCTCCCTCCCCCTCTTTCTCTCTCTGTCTCTCTGTCTCTCCCTCATTTCTCTCTGTCTCTCTCTCTCTTTCCTTCTCTCTCTCTCTCGCTCCCTTCTTTTCTTTGTCTCTCTCTCTCTTCCTTTTTTTGTCTCTCTCTCTCTACTTTCTTTCTCTCTCTCTATCTCTTCCTTTCTTCACCTCTCTCTTCCTTTCTTTGTCTCTCTCTCTATCTTTTCCTTTCTTTCTCTCTCTCCCCCTCTCTCTCTATATCTTCCTTTCTGTCTCTCTCTCTCCCTTCCTTTCTTTGTCTCTCTCCCCCCTCTCTCTCTCTCTAACTTTCTTTGTCTCTCTCTCTTCCTTTCTGTCTCCTTCTCTTCCTTTCTTTGTATCTATCTCTTCCTTTCTTACTTTCTTTGTCTCTCTCTCCTATGTGTCTCTGTCCCTCTCTCCCGCAGCGTCTGCACTGTTGCCAGTCATAGTTTGTGAAGATAAGCACGTCTGAGTGTTCTGGGTGAGGTCATAGCTAACCCACCCATACTACACACACACACACACACACACACACACACACACACACACACAGCCGGCCTGGTCTGGGCCCTGGTAGCTCTGCTCATTAATGGAGTTCTGAGCTGAACATCCGTAGCCAATGGTCTCTCTGGCGCTAGCCTGTGTGATGCTACACATCTGTAGCATATGGTCTCTCTGGCGCTATCCTGTGTGATGATACACATCTGTAGCATATGGTCTCTCTGGCGCTAACCTGTGTGATGCTTCACATCCTTAGCCTATATTCTCTCTGGCGCTAGCCTGTGTATTGCTACACATCCGTAGTCTATGGTCTCTCTGGCGCTAGCCTGTGTGATAAGGTGACCAGATTTCTGAGACAAAACCCGGGGACATTTTCAGTTCAGACACGTTAACACCTCCAAAACATGTCATGTTTTTGTCTTTGTAATTGAAAAACGGGGACACTGACTGGGCCCTTATTCATAAAAGCAGTTTATCTTACCCTTGTTCTTGTAAATCGCAAGGGGAATGTCAAACAAAGAGTTTTCTTCTTAAAACTAATCACAAAGTAGCTGAAATGAAGAGTAGTAAAGGTAACAACCTTTTGCCAGATAATAAGAACCAATATCAGTGATAAGAACTTTGACGTCATGCACAAGCTTCCCAGTAGGCCTAACCTCTGTGTTTGGCTGATAAGTGACTGGTCTGCACGGATGGGTGACAGATGTAGGTTTTTCCAGCATAGAAAATGTTAAGGCCATTGAGGCAACTGAATGCATTGTATTCCTATATTCTGTGTGAAAATCAGCTGGAAATATGAATATACAGATCAGGCACATAGACTCCAGGATCTTTGGAATTGTTTTTTAGGTATTACTATACCAAAAGTGATTTAAGAAACAAACAAACAAAAAGATTCAAAATACAATTTCAGTAAAAAATGTAATTAAATCCAAGCAATGTCAAGGTGAGGGAGGGAGATCTGAATAATCTAAAAAATAACTAGTTCTGTGACACACTACCAGTTGATAAAGAATATGTGAAGTTAATGTGGGGAAAAGACATTTCATTAGTGTCTTGTAAGTGTTTGTTTTTAAGTAATGTAGGCCTACCATTATTCTAGGCTACCTGTAATTGTCTATCTATGTAGCCTAAGCACATGACTCATTTAAAGATTTTAGCACATTGAAACCCACTGCCTAACATTGAACGGGTGACACTGATTTTGCTTCCACAGAACTATCAAAGTTCAAAGTACTTTATTGTCATTGTCACACAAACAACGAGACAGACATAAGCGGGAGGCGCAACTGGATGTACGGAAAGCGAGTTCAAGGAGTATTTTCTTGCTTTCAAGTGGTTTAATTTATTGACAAGTTGCCAACTACCTATCAATAGTAACCCAGACTAATGAAACTGAAATTTCATAGTACTGTAGCAGGGCTCTCAAGTTTTGAAGTGAGGCAAGAGTGACATATCCCCCCCCCCCTCCCGGCCACGCCCCCATTCCGCCCGCCCCTCCCCTGCCGTATGCCCACAGACCAGCCCTGCCCCCCCCTCCCCCCATATTATTATTAGTGTTTTGTTGTTGTTAATAATTGATCAGACTTGCAGAAAAGATTTGACACATGGCACTGACAATTCAACCAATTACTAAGTATTTATTCAATTTGGGAGAGAGAGAGAGAATTATGACTTGTGTTGTTTATTGTAGGTGTTTGTTGCCTTTTTGGACTCTTATCTTTTTCGGTGTTGGTTCCCATTATACATGTATATGCCATAGTCATAGAATTGGATGTATTAATTAGGAAAAATTGTATTCATGAACATTGTAGTCAACCTTATGCATTTAAATGTACCTTGACCTCTTGCACACTCATCTCTGCAGTCACTGGCAAGTCAAAGTTTTTGACTGCGCTGGTTGACTTCAGTGCCTGCTGTTTGGCCTGATGCCCCTTACTGCCTATGTGCCTTGTCACATCCCGCACACCTGGATGGGCACAGGAGTTCCCTTGGCGGCAGATAGAGCACCAGTCATATGAGCTATTAAAAGAGGTCTTGTAGGTGGCTGCTCCTGGGACTATTCTCCCTTTTGTTCTAGCCATCTCCTCCACTGTTTCTTCCACCATGTCTTCCACTGCCTCCTCCTCTTCCACCTGCACCATCTCCTCCTCCTCCTCCACCTGTACTGTCTCTTCCTCCTCCACCTGTACTGTCTCTTCCTCTTCCACCTGTACTGTCTCTTCTTCTTCCACCTGAACTGTCTCTTCCTCTTCCACCATCTCCTCCTCTAATGTATTTACGTTCTCTGGGCCTAATCTGGCCTTTTTAGGGGGCTTTCCTCTTTGGGTGAAGGACAGGATGCTTATTTGTTTTTTACCTGACATCTTTGAAAGACAGATGCAATGATTAATGCATCCATGGCCAGGATATTTATAACATGCTAGTATGCCTAATGAGCTCGCGATTCACAACTTCACGTGAAGAAGCCTCGGAATCTGAATAGAATGTTCAAGCAAACACATTTACAAAAGATAATGCCCATAACATCATTGAATATTAAGGGCTGCCTAATATTTGTTCGAATTATAGGCTATATATATTTTTAATAGGCCTACTCGAATTTATTATAGCCTATTAACGAAGTTCGGAGTCAAAGCTATAGTGAAAAGGCAAACTGTGTTGGCTACAAACACTCATTTAAAACTGATGCTAATTATCTGGGAAATATTCTCTAACTGCAGTCAAGTTGTCATTGCTTGTGTCAAACCATTGTGAATTTGTTGTAACATTAAAACAGGAGACGACTTGCTCTTTGTAGAAGACTGATGCTCGGAGCTCCAGTGGTTTCCTCAGGTTAACGAAACTTTCGGAAGATCAGTCGCGCGCAATTCCAGGATGCTTTATTTTCATTGGTTGCTGGATTAAATCTTACCCAGATAAAACAGATACAAAAGACACTTTTTTTTTCTGATTGGCTATTTTTTTTTTTTTGATTGGCTGATAATTGGCACCTCACGGCAGAACTCCAGGGGATTCGGGGAGACGTGCTTGATTCCTCCATGGTGAGGGCAGCGCGGCCAGGTCATGTTTGCGCGCTGCGGCACATTAAATAGCCTAGATTTTTTTTCAGCAAGAGAAATACGATGTGTGGCGGGAGTGCGTGATTAAAGACCGAAATGAGTGACTGTCACGCTCAATGCGTGACACTTGAGAGCCCTGCTGTAGTTAGTAGCACTGCTAATGTTAAAAAGTTAACAGAGTTAGTTAGCAAGTAGAGCTGTGGCTGACACCTGACCGACAGATAGCTGCCGCTTGACACTCACATTGTTGCAAATTGTAGATCATAGGCTACATACATATTATAGGTAAAATAATATATGACATGGATGATAAACAATGACACTTACAATAAACACCGTTCGCTAATCGCCTATCCCAAAGCTATCCTGTCTTGTACTCGATTTGCCAGAGCTAGCTGGCTGAATGAATGAATGAATGGACGCGATTTCTCTCTGAATAAAAATAGTAGAAGCTAAGGGCAAAGATTCTACCGCGCTGCATATTCCACCAATCAAAATACTACAAAGACGGGCATTCTAGAACATCTTTCAGCTCTGAGCTAGAGTTTGTCCCCCAGGCTGCTGGCTGGCTTGCTTGAGCCCGAGGCGTGTAGGCTACGCAACTTAACATTTGGTCATTGTTTTCTTTCTTTCTTTTTTTTATTTGTATCCCAGGTCTGTTGTTGATCACAGTGAAAACCGGGGACATTTCCGGGGACAGCTCCAGCCGGGGACAGGCCACCAAAAACGGGGACTGTCCCCTGAAACCCGGGACGTCTGGTCACCTTACTGTGTGATGCTACACATCTGTAGCCTATGGTCTCTCTGGCGCTAGCCTGTGTGATGCCACACATCTTTAGCCTATGGTTTCTCTGGTGCTAGCCTGTGTGATGCTACACATCTGTAGCATATGGTCTCTCTGGCGCTATCCTGTGTGATGCTACACATCTGTAGCATATGCTCTCTCTGGTGCTAGCCTGTGTGATGCTACACATCTGTAGCATATGGTCTCTCTGACGTTAGCTTGTGTGATGCTATCGGGCCGCCGTGTCGCATCAGTTTTCCATGAGGGGAGCCAAGCGCTGAAATATGGCTCTTGTTTTATGGACACTGGGGCCAAATTACCAGATGAATCATGACTACTTCACTACCGTTACAGATGGGAAAAAAACCCTGTTCTCACACTCACACACACACACATACACACACACACATACACCAATCCAGGATCATCTGAGATCCTGATCTTGCCACACACTGCCCTTTGATCAGATGATCAGAGGGAGAACCTTAACTAACTTTAACGACTGTAATAAATCACACGCACACACACACACACACACACACACACACACACACATACAAGACCCAGACAACACAGACAAACATGATTGGTAGAGGAATCTTGAGTCACTTTAACAACTGTTGTAAATCAATAGAACTGTGTGACGGCCCCCTTAAAACACCCCTGTAATGGGTCCCTGCTTTCATACACACACACACACACAGACACAAACCTCCATATGCAGCAGCTTAAAGTTGCACAATGGAGGATTTGGCTTGGAGCTCCCCCTAAAGTCTTGGAGGTAGTTAACGTTTACGCCACTGTCGTAAATACAAAACACTCTTTGTTAACACGTGTATTTGTTGACTAGCTGAAGAACCCAGAAGACAAGAAACCAAAGCACCATTTCAACTGAGAAGGTAGAGTATTCAAAGATTTTACAGAAATATGACTGCATAGTTTTATTTATTGTGATATCGGAGATGAATGCTAACGTAACTAAAAGAATGACAACATTTAGTTTGTGAAATACTGCTCGCGTTTTCAGCCTATTGTGGTAGCCCAAGCTGCTCTTGGGCTCCCACTTAGTTTAAACATGGGTGAATTCCCTTACTAGGACTATACAGGGTAGGCTTTAGGACCCTGGGGAGGTTCTGGGGACTAGGCAGGTTGGGCCATTCCCTAATTGGACACACAGGTGCAGATTGTTTGACTAGTGGCTGATCAGTGCCAATCTAGTGTGTGGTAGCCCAAGCTGCTCTTGGGCTCCCACTTAGTTTAAACATGGGTGAATTCCCTTACTAGGACTATACAGGGCAGGCTTTAGGACCCTGGGGAGGTGTTCTGGGGACTAGGCAGGTCGGGCCATTCCCTAATTGGACACACAGGTGCAGATTGTTTGACCAGTTGCTGGTCAGTGCCAAACTAGTCAGACAAAGACTTTAAACAGTCAGTGAGAAGCAGGGTTGACGAGAGAGAGAAAGACAGAGGGGAAGGTGCCGGTTGCACTGGGTGCAAGCCGGAGGGTTTACCCCATTTTCTGTTTGTTTCAATACCTTTGTTTGTAATTTAAACAGTTAATAAAGAACGTGCTTTTGTAATTCCCTTGTTGCGTCTTGCTGAGAGCTGGGCTGCGACATATGGTGGAGAATGCGGGCACAGTGACCCAGCTGAAAGAAGAGAGGGGCACAGTGACCCAGCTGACTGAAGAGAGGGGCGCAAATTGATCCAGCTGACTGAAGAGAGAAGCAAACTGACTCTGCTAAAGAAAGAAGATGTGGACTATGGATCCGGCGATGGAGGAGGTGTTGGCCACTGTTACGAGCCAGCTCAAGGCACGGAACAAGAAGGGGAGGCCACGCAGAATTTAGGATTTTATAATAATAATAATATATTTATTAATGATTTACAAGTTTATATAGTTATCTAATAATTATAGCAAACGTGTGGTGAAGATCAGTGTTGTGAAGAGAAACAAAAGATGTACTGTAAAGTCAGGTAAATGGTAATATAAACAAACGACGACGATAATCCAAAACCAACGATACTCCAACCAACGACAATCCAAACTCTATCCAAATCCAACGACCAACCCAACGCTCTCCTGACTGCCATTTGATCAGGGCTTTTGTAGCCCAACCCATCATGGGTTACACCTGGGGTACACCTGCTTCCCATTACCTGCTAAGGAAACAGAGACAGAACAGGCATGCAAATCACAAGGGGCGGGGCCTAGACCCGCCAGGGTCGTAACATCCCCCCCCTTAAGACAGAAGCCCACTTAATGGGATTCTGCGCTATCCAATTCACCCACACGCTCAACATTCATCCAGCTCACCAGTCACACCCCCTATTGCCCCTCAGCAATTCCAGGCCCTGGAAAAGCAGTCTAAGAGGGACAGGGGAAGAGACAGGAGAGGCGAGAAATTAATTAAGCAGACACGCAACTTATCACAACTTATCCCCACATCCGGAGCGCGGGATAACACATTAGTCCATGCAAAATGAACCTTTTCTTCATTAGGTGTATACCCCCTGTATAACAAAAAGAAGCCGTAGGTTTCGAAGAGCACGCCAATAATGGGCCACCCCATCAACACACCACATACACACCCCACGAAGAAACTGGTGGCTCTTCCTTTATTCCTGTGACAGGAGAATCTGAAGGTGCGTTCCAGGCCGATGGCAAATGATAGCCCTGTAATAAATAGTATATTTACTATGGCAAGGAGGGCTCTCTCGATAAACAAGATTATTCCAACGAAGAGGGAAAACACGCTGAAATCTGTTATACCCATTCCCATTTTCAGAGACTTCACTGTTTTCCCGCTACTTTTCGCCCGTGTCACCACACACTCCGTCAACCTATCCAGAACCTCTGTGACCCCGTTATCTTGTTTAGTGGCCTCTATTGGCTTAGTTGATCCCACCAGTGGTACGGACCCGCTTGCCCATACCCGGTGCCCAGCTACAATGTTACCCAGAATCACGTGCACTCCTGGCACAGGCAACGCCGGACGAACCCCTACAATTACCTCACCCTGCACAAGATCAGAACCCAGCACGACCTTATGCAGGGGAACAGACATCGTCTGCATTCCCATGCCCTGCACAAGTACACTCTCTCCCGTGCTAGATTGAACAGAAAACGGTAACACGCATTCAGCTACGAACGTCTCTGTAGCCCCAGTGTCTCGCAAAATTTTAACAGGCGTCTTTTCCGCGCTACCTACAAGCGAAACGAAACCATCAGTAATGAATGGGCCATACCCCTCCCCGACATGCCCATCAGCGGCTTCTGCGACACACTGCCCTAGTCCAGAGGGACCAGGCACCTCACAGCCCGAACCCCCTGCAGGGACAGTGATATTCACCTGCACACTCTTTTCAGTGCGGAAAGACTGACGCACCGGGGTTGCACACCCCACCCCTTTTACCGCGTCCCATTTGTGAGAGTTCGGCCCTTTGTCATCTTTACCCTCGAGCAGTGGGCATTCTCTCTTCCAATGACCCCTCTTTAAACAATAGTGACATTTGTTTTCGACGTCAGACTCACTGGGACTCGAATTAACTTGTCCCGTCACAGATTGACCACTGTAATTCCTAGAAAACCGAGTTGTCGGAGGTTCCTCCCGAGTGTAGCTAGGCCTGTATTGCACATACTCCCTATTTGAACCTCGATGTGTTAAGTTAAACTCGTCCGCGAGTACGGCAGCCTCAGCAGCAGTCTTAACTTTGTGCTCATTTATAAACATAGCCAGTCGTTCCGGCACAACGTTCTTGAACTGCTCTAGGACCATCAACTCCCTTAACTTCTCGTATGTGTCAACCTGAACAGACGAACACCAGCGATTAAAAAACCCAACCAACTCTCTTGCCACCTCCGAATAAGTTTGCCTGTACTCTTTTTTCAAATTCCTGAACCGTTGCCTATAAAATTCCGGAACCTGCTCGTAAGCCCTCAGCACTGCTTCCTTCACTCGCTGGTAGCACTTTCGGTCGGTCACGGGCAGGGCAACAAACGCATCCTGCGCTCTCCCAGGAAGAACAGTCTGGAGCAACAGGGTACACTCTGAGTCGTTCCAGCCCCGCTCCTCGGCAATGCCTTCGAACAGGGAAAAGAAAATGTCGGGATCACGGTCATTGAACTTTGGCAGAAACCTGACCATGCTTGATAAAGTCTCTATACCACCCCCCCTCGATGACCTAGAGGAGTCTCCAATTCTACCCTCCTGCAACTTCCCTTCATCTACTAATCTTAACCACTCTATCTCTACCACCCGATCATTGTCTCCCCGTCTCTCGTTTATTTTCATCTTTTCGATTTCAAACTGGCGATCCTTCTCCCTTTCTTCCCGATCTTTATCTCTCTCCGCGTTTTGCACTCTTAGCAGTTCCATTTCTTGCTCAAAACTGAGGTCATTTCTCCTCGCAGAGGAACCTGACTCTGAGCGTGTAGGAGTCGATGCTGTGGGATTTAGAGGATCGGAGCTTGCCACTATTATGGACCTCTCTACTAATCCCTTCCTCACTCCCTCTTTTAACTCCTGTTTTCTAAGTTCATTCAGCAACGTTTCATTGAATTTGTAATGTTCTGCCACCACACGCAACTGATTCTTCGTAAGTCCCTCCAAATAGCCCTCTGTCGGAGACTCGAAAAACTCTGCCATCCCTTCCATTTCCAATCCCTACTTCTCCCCTGCAACCGATCTGGCCCAGGTCTACCAATGCCCTCTCCCTGATCGTGTTCTTTACCCGGTGGCTCAGACGCGACCGTGCACACCCGGTAATTAAGCACAGGTGTATCACCACCCACTTACAAAAACCCAACCGACTAGAGCCTCCCCGCATCTATCTCCAAAACACAGTCCTCGCTATTCCCAACCTATAATCTTCAGTGTGTCCACCTGCAATTGAGCTGCTAACCAACTCCAGCGCGTCCGACACACCCACGAAAAACAACAAACTCTTATAAGCACGGCCAAAACAACAAACAGCGGTAAGCGCTCTTAACCTGCGCAGGGTTCTGCGTTTGCTCAGTAGGTACTCACCTACTATCACCACCCAGTTACCACTACACCTGTACCCAATTTTCCCCAGCCTGCACAGCGTGTCTCTGTTGCAGCGAGAGCAACCAGCTGCAATCACTTCCAAAAGTGACTTTCCTCCTCCACGGCAACCCCACGAAAACAACAAAAGTTTAACCTTACAAATTTCCGCGTGCGTCTCCCCCAATTTACAATCCCCTTGCTGCTGCACCGGCAGTTTTGTGCCCGTCAGTATCAAAGGCCAATATCCCGATCTATACAATCAATACAGCTTTACCACCACTATTCCCCAATGAGTGGATGAAATAGTTGTCTTACCCGATTCCCGGGAAAAAATCTCGGCGAGCCCCCACGTGTTACGAGCCAGCTCAAGGCACGGAACAAGAAGGGAAGGCCACGCAGAATTTAGGATTTTATAATAATAATACTATATTTATTAATGATTTACAAGTTTATATAGTTATCTAATAATTATAGCAAACGTGTGGTGAAGATCAGTGTTGTGAAGAGAAACAAAAGATGTACTGTAAAGTCAGGTAAATGGTAATATAAACAAACGACGACGATAATCCAAAACCAACGATACTCCAACCAACGACAATCCAAATCCAATCTCTATCCAAATCCAACGACCAACCCAACGCTCTCCCGACTGCCATTTGATCAGGGCTTTTGTAGCCCAACCCATCATGGGTTACACCTGGGGTACACCTGCTTCCCATTACCTGCTAAGGAAACAGAGACAGAACAGGCATGCAAATCACAAGGGGCGGGGCCTAGACCCGCCAGGGTCGTAACAGCCACCATCTTGCAGGGGCAGCTGACACTGCAGGGAGCCCTGCTGGAGCTCTGCAGACAGGCATCGGCCGATTCGTCTGATGAAGACCAAGATGAAGTCGTGGAGAAGCTGACCAAGGGGGCCGAAAAACCGAAGGTAACTGAAAGGCTTACTGCCATAAAAGAGAAAATGCAGCGTGAAGCAGGTTACCAACCGCATGGAGCGGCGGCTAAGACGGCCCAGGTCTGGGAGGCTCTGCCTATGATGGCAGGAAAAGTGGCAGCGCCACTGGCCAGGACCGTTGACGATGATGTAAATTATGAGGGTGATGATGATGAAGAAGAGTATGATAATGATGGTGATGATGAAGAGTGTGAAGATGATGGTGGCGGTGGCGAGGAAGATGAAGAGTGTGACGAGGATGCTGTTGATGAAAATGCTAATGAAGCAGGTGGTGAAGATGACCGTGATGAGTTAGAGGAAGAAGTCACTCCACCTAAACAGGCAGCTCCAGGCAAGTCTGCTCCAGCCAATGCCATCCCTGCAGCGCCAGCAAAGGAAGCTTGTATGGTGAAGGCTAAGGAAGAGTCTGGGAAAGACAAATTCGAGAGCCAAGAGGTAGATGACAAAAACGGTGATGCCTCTGGACTGAGTGGAACAGAGTTGCTGAAAGCTGAGTTGTCATCTCAGGACGCCATCATCCAGAGGCTTCGGCGGGATCTCCTGATGTCTCACCAGGCCCGCGACACCCAGTGTGCTCAGCTGGATGTCCAGGAGCAGAGGGTCTGTGAGCTGCTGAGAGAGCTGCAGGAGAGCCAGCTGGAGCTGCAGCGAGGACACGGCCGCCTTCAGCAGCTGCAGAGGGAGCACGCTGCTCAGCAGAGCCAGGAGGACCAGCTCCGCTCTCAGCTCTCCTAGGTCAGAGGGCGTCTCTTACGGGTGGAGGGCGGGAATGAGGCTCTCCTGGGATTCAAACGTGAGAAAGAAGTTGAGGTGGAGAGGCTCAGTGCAGAGCTTTGCTCCATGCGAGCAGCACACACCGAGGCTGCAGAAGCCTAGAGGAAATGCACAGAGCTGCAGACAGAGCTCCAGGGGAACCAAAGTGCTGCTCAGGAGGCTAGCAGAGAGGCCAAGGGAAAGCCTGGCTTTGGGATGGAGGTCGTTGAGAAGATCCCAGTGAAGCACAGCTCCAGCAAGAGTATCTACGTCCATGAGGTGCAAGTGGGCTGGTCTCTGGCCAATGGCAGCCTTCTGTTGGGTGAGGAAGAGCACTCCTTTGCCTACTCAAGCAAGGCCAAGAAGACCACCAACAGCGAGACTGAGGACTATGGTGATCCCACGGCCAAAAGAAACCGAGGGACAGAGATCCACCGGCCAGAGAGACTTAGCGTCCACGACCGGAAGGGGGAAGGGTAGACCCCAAGATTGGATAAAGCTGGACAGACGAACTGACATCCGACACCGGAAAGTAACAGAAGAGTGCAAATAGTTTAAGGACTGTTTAAGAATGTTTTTGACCTGTGTTTAGTTAAGATACTTGTTTGTTCCTGAAAAGTGTTATGTTGGGTGACTTTTTTTGTGTTTAGCTTTGGAGAACTTTTCCTTTTAGCCCCCGGGAAGGGCCTGACGAGAGAGAGAAAGACAGAGGGGAAGGTGCCGGTTGCACTGGGTGCAAGCCGGAGGGTTTACCCCATTTTCTGTTTGTTTCAATACCTCTGTTTGTAATTTAAACAGTTAATAAAGAACGTGCTTTTGTAATTCCCTTGTTGCGTCCTGCTGAGAGCTGGGCTGCGACACTATATACATTGTTTTCTAAGTGTTTGAATGTGGAGTGGACCATTTTTTGGCATGTGATGAATTCATGAGATGTGACTGATGTTGATGACTTTTGGCATCTACAAAAACGTCTCGGTTACTTACGTAACCTCGGTTCCTTAAGCAGGAACCAGATATAACAGAATGGTACATGACGTTAGTCATGGACCCAAATCGAAGCATTTATCCATTCAGGCCTGAAAGGCCGCGATTCGTCTGCGCTTACTCTTGGGCCCGCCCCCTCAGGAGTCTATAAATTCATCCGCGCAGCACGAATTCATCTGTGGAAAGAAAAACTGAGCAAGAATATCAAACCAAGGTAACACTGTACACGCCAACTTTGTTATATCTGGTTCCTGCTTAAGGAACCGAGGTTACGTAAGTAACCAAGACGTTCCTTATCGCAGTTCACTGCGATATAACAGAATGGGACCCTATACATTCCCGCGTGATAATACAGTGGCAGCCAATCACACACACCAACTTTATTCAAGCCTTTGCCCTCCTAGAGGTTCATACGGCAGCTGGCGGTGAACATTTAACAGGGCAACCTTTAACATAGACGGCAGGGATCCGTGATCCCGCGCCCGTAGGAAACCACCCTGGGATGTTTCATGTGCAACATAACATGTTGACACTAATGAACACACTCATCATTATATCGTTCTCAGGCCAGGGGATTCAGAGATCGCTCGCCTGCAGAACTCCATGTAGAAAACTAGGTTCAGCCACATCAAACATATAGAATCTAATGAAAGTGTGGCGAGAACTCCAGCTTGCAGCTTTGCAAATATCTTCCACTGAGACACCCTTTAGTAAGGCCCAGGAAGACGAGACCCCCCGTGTAGAGTGCGCATGCAACTTCTCCGAGGGATCTAAAGACAAGCTCTTATAAGACAACACGATAGCCTCTACTATCCAACGGGAGAGGCTCGGTTTTGATAAAGGTCTGCCTTTTGCACGTGCACCAAAGCACACAAATAGCTGATCTGACTGTCTGAAAGCTCCAGTGCGCTCTACATAACAGCGGAGAGCGCGCACTGGACAGAGCTTATTCAAACGTTCCTCCTCTGCTGACGCAAAAGGAGGAGGCGAGAAAACTGCTAATTCAATCACCTGATTGCGGAATGGGGTTGCCACCACTTTAGGTGTGTAAGCAGCATTAGGTCGCATAACCACTCTGTCACCAGCGATCGAGAACTGAAGGCACGATGGGCTGACTGACAGGGCTTGCATGTCACCAACGCGCTTTGCTGACGTTAACGCCAGTAGCAGCGCGGTCTTTAAAGAGACAAACTTTATGTCCACCGTCTCCAGGGGCTCGAACATAGGCCCTGTGAGAGCACGTAACACAACCAGCAGATCCCAAGAGGGTATGAGGTGCCTCTCTGGCACCCTGAGCCGTCTCACCCCCGCCATAAAGCGTGACGCTAGCGGGTGACTGCCAGGAGAACTGCCATTAATGCCTGCGTGGCAGGCTGAAATGGCTGCCAGGTACACCTTGAGAGTGGAAGCCGCCTTCCCCTCATCAAACAACTGCTGTAGGAATTCTAGTATAACGCCCAGCGCGCAGTTAACGGGGTCATGCTGACGCGCAGCGCACCACCGTTCAAAACTGAGCCACTTCAGCGTATACAGAGCCCGTGTTGACACCGCTCGGGCACTCTGTATCGTAGCCACCACCGCATCCGATAAGCCTGACGCTATGAGCCTGCACCTTTCAGGTGCCAGGCCCTGAGACGCCACCACTCCGGATGGGGGCGCCACACTGTCCTGTGCACCTGCGTTAGGAGGTCTCTCCGTAGAGGCAGCTCCCAGGGCTGTTGCACTGACATATTGAATAGATCTGCCGCCCACGGCTGATTGGGCCAGTGGGGGGCTATCAATATCAATTCCCTGCCCTCGTCCGCTACCCTGCCCAGCACCTGCTGGAGGAGCGGGATCGGGGGAAAATCATATAGACGCAGGTCTGGCCACTGGTGGCCCAGCGCGTCTATGCCCAGTGGGGGGTTGTCGCCCCCTAGCGAGAACCAGAGCGGGCAGCAGGTATTCTGCCTGTTCGCAAACAGGTCCACCTGCGCCCTGAAAAAACGCACCCAGATCTGCTCTATCACCTGAGGGTGTAGACACCAGTCTGCTGCTCGAGGGTCGCCCCTCGATAACAGGTCCGCACCGTAGTTGAGGTGACCTGGAATATGAACTGCCCTGAGGGAAAGGACGTGACTCGTTGCCCACAGGAGCAGGCGGTTCGCCCAATGGTGCAGTGACTGGGAGCGCACTCCGCCTTGACGGTTTATATACGCCAAGGCCGCAGTGTTGTCCGTCCTCACTAACACATGCTGACCACTCAGTCTGGGCAGAAAGTGTCGTAGAGCCAGGACTACTGTCCGTAGTTCTAACACATTTACATGAGACGCGGCCTCTGTCGCAGACCAGAGACCGTTCACGCCTCTCCCCTCACAGACCGCACCCCACCCCTTGGTGGAGGCGTCTGTGGTCACTACTACGCGACGCGTCACTATGCCCATAGTGCCCGACGCAGCGAGAAACCAGGGGGTTCTCCAGATTGTCAGGGACCTCCTGCATCTGGAGCACACCGTTACCCTGCGGTGCCTGTCTGTGACTGCGTTGAGCCTCAGAGACAGGTACCACATCTGGAACGGCCGCATACGCAACATCCCCAGCGGGAGCGCGATAGCGGCTGACGCCATCATTCCTAACAGGCGTTGGCAGCACAGCGACGAGACTGACTGTCCCATTCGGAAGTGGCGCACACATGTTTTGATGGTATTTATTCGTTCTCGAGACAGCCTGACTGTCGAGCAGCTCCGGAGTCCTGAGGTAACTAGGGTGAATTTTCACCTATCACTGACCTCCATGGAGGTGGAGTCTAGAACCATGCCTAGGAAATGCGTAGTTTGGCTTGGGCACAGAACGCTTTTTTCCTTGTTTATAACAAAGCCCAGTTGATGCAGGTGGGCCACCACTAGATGGCCATCTTGCACCGCTGCGGCCTTTGAATGAGCAGCTATTAACCAATCGTCCAAATAATTAAATACGCGTAAGCCGCGTAGTCGTAATGGGGCGATGGCTGCTTCTACGCACTTTGTGAAAACCCTCGGCGCCAGAGCTAAGCCGAATGGGAGTGCGTTGAATTGGTACGCTATTCCTCCGAATGCAAACCTCAGATATCTCCGATGTCTGTGGTGGATCGGAACGTGGAAATGTGCGTCTTTTAAGTCTATCGTGAAAAAAAACAATCGTTTGGTCTTATGAACTGCACTAGCCCGGCGTGGGGTCAGCATTCTGAACCGTAGTGGCATAAGTGCTTTTTTCAACACACGTAGATCTAATATTGGCCGATAATTCCCGTCCTTTTTGGGGACCAGGAAATAACGGCTGTAGAAGCCTGAAGCTTCCTCCTCGGGAGGCACTATGCTTATCGCTTCTTTTTTGAGCAGGGAGACTATCTCTTCCCGTAGGAAGTGAGACTGTCCCTGCTGCACCACCGATTGGATCACTCCGCCAAATGGCGGAGGGGGACGGGCGAATTGCACGTACCCCTTTGATCGTTCTCAGCACCCATGGTGAGACTGCGCATGCGCACCAACTCGCTGCACAACCAGCCAGGCTGGGCTTTGAGTTGAATTGGTCGGGAACTAACCCGCTCATGGTCAATGAGTCTAAGCCTAGATCTGCACCCGCTTTGCCTAGGGAGGGGGACGAGATCTGGGGTTGCCCCCTCATGATTTTGAAAAAAATTGGGGGGTGCGATTGCACTGTGTGCATCGCGGGGGGAGTCGCACAAGCATGTCTGGGCACTGCGCCTTCTGGGGCAGGTGTTAGGACGTATGAGTGTGGTGCTTGTGAGAACCTGCTTACCGTGCTGGACATGATTTTCGCATGTGAGCGATGGGCGGATGTCTGTGGAGCCGGTGTGGGCTCCACCGCTCCCCCTGTGTGGCCACTGGGTAACTGTCACCATCAGGTAGCCGGAGGCTTGCCTCTGCCCCGCCCGCGGCGAGCGGCATGCTGCCGCGGGGCGTGGGCTGCGCCCTGGGTAGGGCGCGCAGCTGGCTGCTGCTGGGCTGCAGGCTGAGCTGGAGGACGGAAGGGGTGTCTCTGCCAGCCTCGCCTGGTGGGCACCTTTGCCGGAGGGGCTGGCGAACGGAACCCGCTTCGCTTCTGGCCCTGTGTGGGCGTAGTGTGTCCCGATGAGGACTGCTCGCCCGAGCCGCTAGAGCGAGGCATCCAAGCCTGGAATACCTCCCTGCTCTTTTGCTGCTCCTCAAATCTGGCAGCCATTGTGTCAACAGCTTTGCCGAAGACGCCCTGGACACAGACCGGGGCGTCGAGGAGCGGTGCCTTCTCTCTGTCCGAGAGCTTGGCCAGCGACAGCCACAGGGACCTCTGGGTAGCCACCGCGGTACCCATCACCCTCCCCAGGGCCTGTGAAGTGCACCTGATGAGCCGGAGTGAAAGATCCGTCGCCCGACGTCGGAGTAGTCCAGCAGACTATCATCATCCGGTCCGAAGTCCAGCTCCAGTTCGGGCAGGACTTCGGCCAGTGGTAGCTCCACCGCCCCGCGGCCCTTGGGCTAGCAGGTGGCGGCGACGGGGAGAGGCTAATGGGTGAAGCTGCGCCGGCAAAGCGGCTGCTAACACTCACATTGCCTAAGGCTGGAGGCGCACTCGGTCCTACGAGGGTATTAACCCCGATTGGAGCCGGTGCAGCCCCCTCAGCGTCCTTGCGCTCCCATAGCGCAAGGCGCTTTGTAGTCTTGGCTAGCGTCAAGCTAGCGCAGATGCCACAGGCAGGGTCGGCGCCTGAGAGCGGAGGCAGGTCACGCACCGACGGTGGCGGTCACCCTTGACTCGCACATGCCCACAGTCGGGGTATTGCCTGGACATCTTTGTTCTGAAAGTAGAAGAAAGTATTAATACACAAGCACACTATTAGCAACGAACACGTTGTTAGCAAGCTAGCAGGCTAGTCAGAAACTTAGCCAGCTAGGCAGCTAGGATAGTGGCTTCTACTTCCAAAATCTGAGGTCATTCTCCATATTAAAAGTCATTGTAGCAGCGTAATTTTTTTCAAGCTGTTATTTTAAGGTAGAATTGCTACATAATGTTACTTTAAAGCAGGACAGATAGAGTTTTCCCTGGTTGATGAGGCCTTCATGGACAGCATGTGAGACTGGATTTGAGGGGGCTGTCGGGGGGTTGGAGAAGATGGAGTAACCAAAGTTTAGAGTTTAGATTTGAAATCAGGATTTCTCTCAAAGTCATCTCCCCACTGTGTGTGTGTGTGTGTGTGTGTGTGTGTGTGTGTGTGTGTGTGTGTGGCAGTACATCAAGGAAGAAAACTCTCTCTTGGACAGTCTTCGTGGCTTCCCTGTGGTGCTCTGATTGCATAATTACCCATCTCACAGCCAGCAGAGGATATAACCTCTCCCTCTCTTTCTGTCCCTTTCTTCCTCTCTTCATCGCTTTCTCTCTATCTCCCCTTCTCTCCTTGTTTCTCTTGCCGCCCCCCCCCCCCCCACACACACACACACACACACTCTTCTCCGTCTCCAGCAGTGAGGGCCAACCCCTGTCACCAAGCTACCCTTCCTTTGATTGGTAATGAGGGACTGGGTCTGTGATATGTATCCATCTGGTGAAGGGAAGCCTTACACACACACACACAGTAATCAGGAAGTTGGCCTGTGATATGTATCCATCTGGTGAAGGTGTTAGATGTCTCAGATATGGGGGTGAGACGATCGTAAAGCATCACACACCAGACCTCACAGCAGCCTTACACACACACACACACACACAGAGAGAGAGAGAGAAACACAAACACACACACACACACAGATCTCCAGCCTTACTGTGGACACAGACCAGCAACAAATCCAGATCGCCAAAGAAACAGCGGGTGAAGGGCAGGGCCAGATCAGCTCAGGGGACGCCATCTTGGCAGGGCCAGTTTGGAGACGACTACCACCTAGGAAGTAACCAGTGATTGACAGGTCCATTCTAGTGTGAGGCAGCTCCTGGGAGATGAGGAGCGAGTGAGTGATGTGTGTGTGTGTGTGTGTGTGTGTGTGTGTGTGTGCAAGTATGTGTGTGATTTGCTTCAACAACAAGGAACATTTATAAGGAACACAGCATATTCAGATGGAGCCGCCAAGGTCACATGAGGAGTAGTAAGGACTCTCTAGGACACACTTACTGGAGTCTCACTCCCTCTCTCTCACACACACACACACACACACACTTTTACAGTTTGTTCTCTGGGACACACTTACTGGAGTCTCTCTTTTTCACACACACACACACACACACACACACACACACACACACACACACACACACACATTTACAGTTTGTTCTCTAGGACACACTTACTGAAGCCTCCATCTCTCTCACACACACACTCAGACACACGGGCGCATACACACACACACACATACACAGCATACAGAAGACCACTTTTACTGCTTGTTTTCAAAGTCACATCAGACAATGCTTTTCCATTTCAATGATTTTATGCTTTCAGGGTCTAGTTGCTGCCACTTGAGCCTCTATATCTCACCCCCCTCACACACACACTCACTCACATTCGCATTCACACACACACACACACATTGAGCCTCTAGATCCCAGTACTGTAGAGAGCAGTAAATTCCACAGGCCAGTCCTGGATGCAGTTCCTCTCTCTGTCACACACACACACACAGGCCAGTCCGGGATGCAGTTCCTCTCTCAGTCAGGAAGCTCTTCACTCTCTCTTCTCGAAACACACTCACACTAACATACACACATAAACACATGCAAACACACACACACACTAACATCCACACACACACACATGCACACACACACACACACATACTCACTTACACACACACACGCCAGTCCTGGATGCAGTTCCTCTCTGTCAGGAAGCTCTCCACTTTCTCTGCTCGCAACACACACACACACACACACACACACACACACACACATGCATACACACAGCTCCAGCATGGTTGATCTGGGAAGCAGGCCCTCGTAGTTGTAAACCCCTGTGTAGCAGTCGTACGACTCCCCAAATTAAAAGCCTTTTTATAAGCACTGTGTTTTCACACCTTTCGCTTTATTAGAATCCGATACCACTGACAGTTTTACAAGGAAAGCAGTCCATTGTTTGTGCAGAGAATGTTCATTTGGGGGGTGTTACAGAGGCTTTAATGTCAAACAGCTCTGTAGGACCACGGGTGAGGGTGTGTGTGTTTGTGTTTGTGTCACAACCTCTGCTGCACACTCCTCTGTTCCTGTTCCTGCTCTTGCTCCATATGCTACTCCAGTCCGTTCATCCTCTCCTGTGTTTTAGTATTTCCCTCACACCTTAGTTTTCCCCTCCATGGTTAGTTCTCACCTGTAGCCAATGTGATAATTGAGTTTAGTTCTCACCTGTAGCCTATGTGTTAATTAAGTTTAGTTCTCACCTGTAGCCAATGTATTCACTGACCTCCTATGTAAGCCTTGGGCTTTTTCCTTTGTCTTTGTGTGTAATTGTTTGTGATCAGCAAGATGTACTGTTCTCCAGTCCTGTGATCACTGCCTTGTTTGCCCATCGTGGCACTTTGATTTATTCTCAGTAAAACACGCCTTGAGTGTTTGCATCCTATTTCTTTGTTTCAAGTCTCCAGTTTGTGACAGAATTACACACCGAAAGCATGGATGCAGCAAGATTTCGTGAAGCCATCACCGCTCAGGGTCAGTTACTGAGCCAACAGCGTGACCAACTGAACCAGATGACTACTACCATCCAAGAGTTGTCTGCTCGCCCACCACCTCTGCCTCAGCCTGCGCCTCAACGAGATGGTTCCCTGGTGAAACCTGAGAGGTTTGATGGAAGCCCAAATGCCTGTAGAGGTTTCATACTTCAGTGCGCTTTGCACATGGTTCAGAATCCACGTAATTTCCAATCTGAAGAATCCAAGGTAGCTTTTATCATTTCTCTTCTCACTGGAAGAGCTTTAGAGTGGGCTACCGCGGTATGGGAACAAGGTGGAGATGACATCAAGGATCTTGCCTCATTCGAAGCACTTTTCAAGGCCGTGTTTGAACATCCAGCTGAGGGATTGGAGGTCGGGGAGCAGCTACTGAAGCTTTGTCAGGGAGACCGTACAGTAGCTGATTATTCTCTGTCTTTCAGGATCCTTGCAGCCAGAAGTGGTTGGAATGAGCAATCCCTCCTTACCGTCTACCGACGTGGTCTGAGACCTGAGATTCAGTCTGAGCTAGCCTGTCGAGATGACGCCTTAACTCTGGACCAGCTAGGGGCATTAGCCATCCGTCTGGACAATCTCCTTCGAGCAAGAGGACTTCCAAGACATCGTTCATACGTCAAATGTGAGTCACTTCAGGCCCCACAAACCTATGAGCCGATGGAAATAGGCCACACACGCCTGACCCCCGAGGAGAGGGAGCACCGGAGGCGTAACGGCCTATGTTTGTACTGTGAGGAGTCTGGTCACCTAATAGCAAACTGTAACCGCCGTCCTCAACACCAGGAGTCACAACGGTCCGCAGAGATTCCATTAATAGATTACCTGAACTATTCAATATAAGAGTAACTTTAAGATGGGGAGCTGGTCACTACTCTGGTTTTGCCATGATTGATTCTGGTGCTGCGGGTCATTTCATTGTGGAAGATTTTGTACATAGTTTGAAGATTCCAAAAACTCAGTGTACTCAGTGTGGAGATGATGCTATTGGATTCGAGTGATCCATTTGTAGCCCAAGCTGCACCCATCCTGGCTACTGGGAGGAAGTGGACCCCACTGGAAGCAACCAAGCAGGCAAAGGCAGCACTCAAGCACAGGGACATCGTGGGCCGAGTGCAGCACGGGAGGAGTGGTCTTGGAGCCGGAGCCAGTACACCGGCCTGGAACAAGGCTACTCCGTTCCAGAGACGCAAGCTGGTGGTCCAGGAGGTACGTCAGCAAGAGGAGGCAGCAAGGTGTGCAAAAGCTGTTTCACAGGCAAAGCAGGGGCAGTGGATGACTTGGGAGGGAGTGGAGAAGAGGAAGATCTCCTGGCAGGAGCTGTGGGAGATGGAGGCATTTAAGGCTAGCTTCACCATCAGGGCCGCTTATGATGTACTGCCGTCTCCCAAGAATCTTAGCCAGTGGTACGGAGAAGACCCGACATGCTCCCTCTGCCCGACTCCAGCTACACTAAAGCACATCCTGGTGGGCTGCAAGACCGGCCTCACTCAAGGCCGGTACACCTGGCGGCACAACCAGGTGCTACAGTGTCTTGCGGCAGTGATGGAGAGTCGACGGATGAGCGTCAATGCCCTTCCTCCACCATCTCGTAGGCCGGCAACAACATTTGTCCGGGAGGGCGGGGGCCAAGCCACTCTCACCACCACAAGACCAGAAACTGGACAGCTAGGTGGGGCACGGGACTGGAAGATGCTGGCAGACCTAGGCCAGAAGCTCCGATTTCCAGCAGAAATAGCAACATCAAATCTGCGACCAGACCTTGTGCTTTGGTCGGCCTCACTCAAGCAGGTCTATATCGTCGAGCTCACGGTGCCCTGGGAGAGTGCGGTGGAAGAGGCTTACGAGCGCAAGAAGCTAAGGTATGCGGACCTTGCAGCAGACGCACAACAACGAGGCTGGAAAGCTAAGGTCTGCCCAGTTGAAGTAGGCTGCAGAGGATTTGTAGCCACCTCAACATCCAGGCTTCTTCGAAAGATGGGAGTGCGGGGGAAGGCCCACAGGCAGGCTGTCAAAGACCTTTCCAGGGCTGCTGAAAAGGGAAGTCAGTGGCTGTGGATAAAGAGGAAGGACTCCGCCTGGGCTGTCGGATGAGTGATGGCATCTAGGGAGTGAGCCCGGGACGCCGGATCTCACTGCTGAACCCTCTGGAGGTGTCGTGGGTCAATCAGCGAAACATCGAAGAAGGAGGGCGCCCACTTGACAACCCATAGGATGCCATCAATCATTCGACCAACCCACAGAGTCTCGAGTATGCAGAAAGGGATATTAACACCTTGTCCTACATAACAGATCTCCTTTACGGGTGAATGCAATTAATGGTCGACCACTGGGCTCAGGACGTGTGACTGAGAAGATGCAGGTTTTACAACTCACCATTGATCACATTCACGAGGAAACCCTGAGTTTTTTTTTGTTATTAACTCACCTGTCCATCCCATAGTACTAGGTTTGCCATGGCTTCGCCAGCATGATCCTCATATCTCCTGGTCTAACAGCAGGGTGCTTGCCTGGTCCCCAGCCTGCCGGGATCGGTGTCTGCAGTGTGCTTCTACGTCTATTGAAAGTCTAGAGGTAGGTGAAGTCAATATCCCACCTGAATACCAAGATCTATCTGAAGTTTTCAGTAAGGCGAGAGCCACACAGCTGCCACCTCATCGGCCATGGGACTACTCAATTGACCTCCTGCCAGGGGCACCGCTACCACGTTCCCGGATCTATCCCCTATCCAGCAAGGAGACCGCCACCATGCAGGAGTATGTGGATGAAGCTCTGAGACAGGGTTTCATTCGTCCATCCACATCCCCGGTGTCAGCAGGATTCTTCTTTGTTGAAAAGAAAGATGGTGGTTTGCGCCCTTGTATAGATCACAGGGCTCTTAATAACATAACCATAAAGTACCGTTACCCACTTCCATTAGTCCCTTCAGCACTGGAACAACTTCGTGGGTCCCGATACTTCACCAAGCTGGACTTGCGAAGCGCATACAACCTGGTGAGGATCCGGGAAGGAGATGAATGGAAGACAGCGTTCTCCACTACCACTGGTCACTATGAATACCTTGTTTTACCGTATGGGTTAGCCAATGCTCCTTCTGTGTTCCAGTCGTTTGTGAATGAGGTTCTCAGAGACATGCTCCACAGGTTTGTTGTTGTATATATTGATGACATTCTGTTAGGGATTTATTTCACCCTTTTAAGGACTGTAATTATCCTCAGAATTAAGACACACAACCAAGAATATAATAAATAATTGACTTTTACTCTGGCAAAGAGGAGTGAATGGCGTCAGACCGCTTCTTCAACCTACACTCCTACGAGAGGAGCGCAGTGGTTTCAGAACGCTGTTCAACCCATCACTGCCTTCTCTGGTAAAAAGAAACAGACTTTATGCAGAGACAATATCACAGAACAAAGACATGACACTCCCATCTTGTACCATCCCGTCCTGGGTTCCAAAGATAAGAATGTTTACCTTCCCCCAACCCTGACTCTGTCTCTTAATGTTTACACAGGATGGCAGACAGGATTCTGGGATACACTTTAGGATATCTGCACTTTAGTTGAACTTTACTTCTGCCCAGCAACAAGACATTCCACAACCCCCCAAATCCCACTTATCTTATGTAAACATATACGTGAGGTTTCTGGGTTAACATTCTTGACTCTGCTAATTGTCTTCCAAAGTCCAATCTACATGGAGAAGCAGGGCACACAGCATTTTGGAACAAACCTTAAAACAAAAAGACATTCATGATAAAATATACTAATACTTTCTTTAACACATTCTTATATACTCAGACAATGTTCAGGATCATGTAAAACATGTGAAGGCTGTACTTAACAGACTGCTGGAGCATGACCTCTTTGTCAAGGCTGAGAAATGTCTCTTCCATCAGTCTTCCATCTCATTCCTAGGCTACGTGTTGAATTCACAGGGAGTGCAGATGGATGAGGAAAAGGTGCGAGCTGTTCTGAACTGGCCGAGGCCCAAGACTACAAAGGAACTTCAGAGATTTCTTGGCTTTTCTCATTTTTACCGCAGGTTTATTAGGAATTTCAGTTCTGTAGCGGCTCTTTTGACTTCTCTCCTGAAAGGATCTCCTCGTCTTTTTTCCTGGTCACCTGAAGCAGAGGAGGCATTCAGGACTCTCAAAACAAGGTTCACATCGTCCCCTCTACTGAAGCATCCTGACCCTGCGCTTCCTTTTGTTGTAGAGGTGGATGCCTCAGAGGTGGGGGTAAGAGGCGTCCTGTCTCAACGTCAAGGTAATCCTGCTAAACTTTTCCCATGTGCTTACTTCTCCAGGAAGCTGTCCCAGGCTGAGAGAAATTACGATGTGGGTAATGGGGAACCGCTGGCCATCAAGCTTGCTCTGGAGGAGTGGCGTCACTGGCTGGAGGGGGCGCAACAGCCTTTTGTGATATTTACAGATCACAAGAATTTGGAATATATCCGCACAGCCAAACGGCTCAACCCCCGACAAGCCAGGTGGGCTTTATTCCTCACTCGTTTCCAATTCACGATCTCATATCGTCCTGGTTCAAAAAACATCAAAGCCGACTCACTCTCTCGCATGTTTGAAGCAATACCACGTCCTGACACCCCAGAACCCATTGTCCCATCCACCTGCATTGTAGCTCCCATTCGGTGGGATCTGGAGAGAGAGATCCTGGAGGCTTTAGCTCAGGACCCTCAACCACCTGAATGTCCTCCGAACAGGGTCTACGTGCCTAATTCTTTGCGCAGTCGTCTCATTACCTGGGCGCACACATCTCTTGGCACGGGTCACCCTGGCACCACTCGCACACAACAGCTGCTATCCTCTCAGTATTGGTGGCCTACCCTAAACAAGGATGTCCAGTCTCATGTTCAGTCTTGTAGTGTTTGTGCTCAATCAAAGGTTCCCCGACACCTACCTGCAGGCACCCTGGAGCCACTGCCTCTACCTCAACGCCCGTGGACCCATCTGTCAATAGATTTTGTCACCGACCTGCCTCCATCTGAAGGTAACACCACAATTTTTGTAATAGTGGACAGATTTTCAAAGGGTTGCTGTCTTGTTCCTCTGCCGGGTATCCCCACAGCTCTCCAGACTGCCGAGGCCATATTCCACAATGTCTTCCGACGTTTTGGCCTCCCTGAAGACATCGTCTCTGACCGGGGCACTCAGTTCACCTCACAGGTTTGGCGGTCCTTCATGGAAAGGCTGGGGGTCACGGTGAGTCTGACCTCAGGTCATCACCCGCAGTCTAATGGTCAGGTGGAGAGGTTAAACCAGGAACTCGGGCGGTACCTCCGAAGCTACTGTGGGGACCGGCAGGGTGATTGGTGTAGATTTCTCCCCTGGGCAGAATACGCTCAAAACTCACTCAAGCACTCCTCTTCCGGTTTGACACCATTTCAATGCTTTTTGGGTTTTCAACCACCACTTTTCTCTTGGAATCCAAGCAGTACTGAGGTTCCAGCAGTGGAGGAGTGGTATACTCGTAGCAATGATGTCTGGTCTTCAGCTAATGTTCATTTCCAGAGGGCCATCAAGAGGCATAAGGAGGTAGCGGACCGCCATCGCCGAGAGGCTCCAACCTACCATCCAGGCCAGAGAGTGTGGTTCTCCACAAAGGACATCAATCTCCGCCAGCCATGCAGAAAATGTCTAATGACATCCTGGACCCCATGCTCAAAACAGAATTCCACCGGAGATGCCCTGACCGTCCTGCTCCACGCACCCGAGGTCGTCCCCCTGGTCAGCATTCTAGAGCATCTGGAGATGCTCATCAGAGGGGGGATTCTATCACAACCTCTGCTGCACACTCCTCTGTTCCTGTTCCTGCTCTTGCTCCATATGCTACTCCAGTCCGTTCATCCTCTCCTGTGTTTTAGTATTTCCCTCACACCTTAGTTTTCCCCTCCATGGTTAGTTCTCACCTGTAGCCAATGTGATAATTGAGTTTAATTCTCACCTGTAGCCTATGTGTTAATTAAGTTTAGTTCTCACCTGTAGCCAATGTATTCACTGAGCTCCTATGTAAGCCTTGGGCTTTTTCCTTTGTCTTTGTGTGTAATTGTTTGTGATCAGCAAGATGTACTGTTCTCCAGTCCTGTGATCGCTGCCTTGTTTGCCCATCGTGGCACTTTGATTTATTCTCAGTAAAACACGCCTTGAACAGTCTCCAGTTTGTGACAGTTTGTGAGCAGCAAAAACAGCAGAGGGGCAGAAAAAGACTCACTGGATGTACTTCAGGCAGCAGAGCCAGCATGACACACTCACTCACTCACTCACACACACACACACACTCACATTCACACACACACACACATACTCACTCACTCACACTTGCACATACACACACACACACACGCTCACTCACTCATACACTCTCTCACACACACACACACACACACATCCCCAGCTCCTCTGATTGTGTGTTGGTGGAGCGCAGTGTTGAAAACAGGACTATTACTTCATAAAATCTTTCTGAACATGAGGCAGCTAAAGCCACATGTTAGTAGGCCCAACCTGTAATTGGTAATTAAGCCTTATTCTTTACGTAAGCAAAGAATGACACAGGCAGTGGTCATGGTGATGGGTGTGTGTTTGTGTGTGTGTGTGTGTGTGTGTGTGTGTTTGTGTGTGTGTGTGTGTGTGTCTGTGTGTGTGTGGGATGAGGTAATGCAGACCTACTACAGGTTAGAAGGCTGGGTGTTGAAATCCCCTTGAGAACAAGTCAGGAGCCCAAACTGCTCAGAGCCCAAAGAGAACAGAGGCAGCAGGGGTAAGGGTCATGGGACCTTGATTGATTGAGATTGATGTCAGCTGCTGATTCGGCGCTTGTGTAGCGGCCGTGGAGATCTCGTGCAGGAGATAGTTTGTCTGTTTTGTTTTTATGTTCTGTGTTCGGTTTCACTATGAGAATCCCATACACACGAAATGAACTACTAAACATCAGAGCAACTTTATCCCGTAGTTGCCACCCTGATCTTCAGGGTTTTCATTCGGATATCCTTACTAACTCTACGGATCGTAGCCCAAACAAACACACGAGAGCTCGCCCATGGAGGCTACTCCCCCGCAGCAGAGCGAGGGGCAAGCGAGCCGGCTGCAGACTCCGCTTGGAGAAGAAAGGTTTCCGTGCACCTTTACCTGGATTAGTACTGGCTAACGTGAGATCACTCAGCAACAAGCTGGATGAGCTCCAACTTCGGCTGAGGACGGACAAGAGCTATTCACATATTGCTGCTTTCTGCTTTACGGAAACCTGGCTCCACTCCAATATTTCTGACACGGCGATGGACCTGCCCGGCTATCAGCTCTTTAGAGCGGACCGCGATGCGACAGCCACCGGGAAAACAAAAGGCGGAGGTGTCTGCTTTTATGTGAGTAACGAGTGGTGCAGCGATTTAACAGTCATCGCTGAATTATGTTCCCCCGATCTGGAATTACTGGTGATACACTGCAAACCCTTCTACTCACCTAGAGAAATATCATCCATTATCCTTGCGTGTGTCTACGTCCAGCCTCAGGCGCACGCTGACACCGCACAGCAACTTTTAGCAGATCAGATCACGGAGTTGGAGAACAAGTTCCCTAACTCCACTTTATTTGTCATGGGTGACTTTAACCACACTGATCTGAGATCTGAACTTCCAAAATACCATCAGCTGGTGCGCTGCGCCACCAGGGGAGAACGGACTCTTGATCAGTGCTATTCTACCATCAGAGAGGCATATCGCGCGTGCGCACCACTAGGCAATAGCGATCATTCTGTGATTAAACTCATCCCCACATACCAGTCCCTACTCAGGAAACAAAAACCGGTCAAGAGGTCTGTCCAGATACGAACACCTGATGCAACTGAATCACTGCAAGCCTGTTTTGACATTACAGACTGGGCAGCTATTAAGCTGGCATGCAATGACATTGATGAGTATGCAGACACATGCTCATCCTACGTCTACTTCTGTGAGGAACTCTGCATCCCCAGACAATCCATTGTCATTTATAGTAATAATAAACCGTGGTTCAACAAGGAGGTGAGGCTACTGAGGAGAGGGAAGGAGGCGGCCCACAGGAGCGGAGATAAGGACGCGTACACCAAAGCCAAATATGCCCTCAGCAAAGCCATCCAGCATGCTAAAGGGGTGTATAAGACTAGAATTGAACAACAGGTCGGGGATAAGAACATCAGAGCTGTCTGGAGGGGCCTACAATCTGCCACGGGCTACAAGAAGAAGCCCCCCCCCACCTCTAACGACCCAAATCTACCAGACCAGTTCAATGTGTTCTGCACAAGGTTTGAAGCACCGCGTGGGTCCACCCCCTCCATCCCCCCCGCCTCCCCTCCCCCTGCCACCACCTCACCTGCTCCACTGGTCATCACTGAGCATGAGGTTCGGAGGCTCTTCAAAGGTCAGAACACCAGGAAAGCGTGTGGGCCGGACATGGTGTCACCTGCTACCCTCAAGCACTGTGCCAGCGAGCTGGCTCCAGTGTTTACGGACATTTTTAATCAGTCTCTCAATTTATGCCGTGTCCCTGTATGCTTCAAATCTGCTGTCATCATTCCAGTGCCGAAAAAGCCCAAGATCACCTGCTTAAATGATTACAGACCGGTCGCCCTCACCTCTGTAGTCATGAAAGTATTTGAACGCTTGGTCCTCTCCTATCTCAAAGCATCCACTGACCACCTCATGGACCCCCTCCAATTTGCATACAGACCCAACCGCTCAGTAGACGATGCAATCAACATAGCCCTTCACTATATTCTACAACACCTGGACAATCGGAACACCTATGCAAGGGTCCTGTTTGTGGATTATAGTTCTGCCTTTAACACCATCATTCCCGACCTCCTCCATAGCAAACTGACCCATCTGAACATCCACCCCCTTACCTGCTTATGGATTACAGATTTTCTCACCAACAGGAGACAGTATGTCAGGCTGGGCCCGCATCTGTCACAGCCCCGCACAGTTAACACCGGTGCCCCCCAGGGTTGTGTGCTGTCCCCCCTGCTCTTCTCCCTGTACACCAACGACTGCTCCTCTGGTGACCCGTCTGTCAAGACCATCAAGTATGCAGACGACACCACCATGATAGGTCTCATCAGCAACAACAACGAGTCTGCCTACCGGAGGGAGGTCGGCCATCTAGAGTCCTGGTGTGCAGTCAGCAACCTAGAGCTCAACGTCAACAAGACAGTGGAGGTGATTGTGGACTTCCGAAAAAAGGTTCCGACACATCTTCCACTTGTCATCAACAACTCATCTGTCACTGTAGTAGAGCATTTCAAGTTCCTAGGCACAACCATCACCAACACACTAAAATGGGACAATAACATCACTCAATTAGTGAAGAAAGGTCAGCAGCGCCTGTTCTTCCTCCGGCAGCTGAGAGGACTACAGGTCAGCCCCCCCATCATGGTGCAGTTTTACAGGGCTATCATTGAGAGTGTGCTTACATCCTCTCACTCGGTCTGGTATGACTCTGCCTCTGCCCGCTCTAAGGCCAGGCTCCAAAGAGTCGTACGGGCAGCAGAGCGCATCATCGGCTGCCCCCTTCCCTCCATCAAGGACCTTCACAGCTCCAGATCCCTCAGGAAAGTAATGAAGATCACGGCAGACCCCTCACATCCTGCTAACAGTCTCTTTAACCGTCTCCCCTCTGGACAGCGATACAGGGCCATCATGACCAAAACATCACGTCACCTCAACAGTTTTTTCCCCCAAGCAATAGCCCTCCTAAATAGCTCTCACACACGAACTTTATCGCACTTTATTTAACTTTATTTAACATTATTATTGTTGCACTACCTCCATTCTTATTTATTATTTTGCTCATACTGTCTGGTACTATCTGTCCTTGTATTGTTGTTCTGTGTTGTCTTGTTGTTCTATCTGTGATACTATAGCCTGCATGGAGAAAACCAAAAACAATTCCTAGTATCTGTATACATGGCGAATAAAGTTGAATTGAATTAAGAGAACAGAGGCAGCAGGGGTAAGAGAACAGAGGCAGCAGGGGTAAGAGAACAGAGGCAGCAGGGGTAAGAGAACATAGGAAGCAGGGGTAAGAGAACAGTGGCAGCAGGGCTAAGAGAACAGAGGCAGCAGGGGAAAGAGAACAGTGCCATGTGTGGAACCCTCTCCATGAGGAATAAAGTGCCTGTGTGCTCCTGTTTCACTCCAGGAACTCTGCTCTTGACTGCAGTAACACACGCTCATGTTTATTTTTATGGGGAGGTCAGTGAGGATGTTGCTGCAACAGTTTATGCATCAGATGACCACACACTGGCTCCTGGTGTGCTTCTCCAAGGAGATGACCTTTCCTCGGCTTCTCCAGGGAGACGACCTTTTCTCCCGGGCGCGAGAGGGAAACTTCATCAGAACAGCCATGACGGGCAGTTGCATAACACAGACGCTGGTCTGTCACACAAGGCCATGGAAAAATCCACAGTGCAGCCACTTTCTCTCGTATTCTCTTCACACACTCTCTTTCTCTCACACTTCCCCTCCCTTTCATTCTCGCAGTCACGCACTCCCTCTCTCTCTCTCTTCCTTGTGTGTGGGACTCACGTTATCTCTCCATCCTCACTCACTTTCTCTGTCTCACTCCGTGTGCTGGACCCCATGCATGAATGACAGACCTAGGCAATGGACGTAAATACCCTCTCTCTCTCTCTCTCTCTCGACAGAGACCTGAATGCTTCCCAGGTCGGAATGTGTTTCATCTTTCCGCAGGAATTTCTCTCCCAAGCTCCCTGCGGCTCCTGATTCTTCCCGCTCCTGCGTAACATCTCTGAGTGGGGGTGGGCCAGTGGTGAGGGTGTGTGTGTGTGTGTGTGCGTGTGTGTATGTGTGCATATGTGTGTGTGTGTGTGTATATGTGTGGGTGTGTGTGAGCCTGTGTGTGTGCATGCACGTGTCTGTGTGTGTGTGTGTGTGTGTGTGTATGTATATGTGAGCGTATGTATATGTGTATGTGTGTTGGAGGCATGGATCAATTAGTGGTCGTTAACAGGCTTCCCTTCCTAGTTAGAAATGAGATCATTCAACAGGTTCTGCCACATTAGCAGAGAAACTCTACGCACCAAGGTCAGGTCAGGCTCCACTCACTAATGTGGCATTTCCTCAGTAGGAGCTTACGCTAACACATGTTTAATGTGGCATTACCTCAGTATGAGCTTACGCTAACACATGTTCAGTGTCATGTTGTTATTTTGACTGTGTGAGCTGAGAGGTGTTGAAAGGTGAGATCAGGATTAGGTTTACCTTCACAATCATTAAGCCTCCAGTAGAGTTGAGCTAGGCTCTACGATCATACTTCTGTCGACATCTGTGAGTGAAGGTTTCAGGTCAGGCCTACCTCTCCTGTTTCTTGTTCTTTATACATAAGCATGTTTCAGTATCTTCATTCTTCCAAAACTGGCGCTGTTCCCTGAACTGTTTTTTACACTGCTGGGTGATGGGTTG
>NC_045166.1:14466580-14556580 GCF_900700415.2 Clupea harengus
AGCTTGCTCATCGATTGTAAACAAGTGACTACGGCTAACATGTTTAAATAGATCAACTCGATGATGACAACAGCGCCAGCTTGCTTATTTTACCAGATCATAACGTCTCAATTTTGGACATTTATCTACCTAACATTAGCTAGGCTAGTTGGTAGTGAACGTTACCTCATCTGTGAAAAGCAAGCTAACATTGGCCAAATCAACGCCACAACTTACCTTGTATCACTGTCACTGTCACGCGAAATAACAGTCGTAAATGGCCCAGAGTTTTCTTAAATGCAATTCCTCAAAACTACCAGATGCCCCACGGGCTGCTCGTGTTAGAAGGGCTGACGGCACACGTCACTACGGTAGCGTGCCCTGGCGGGGCGTGTATGCAAATCCAGGTGCGTTTAATTTAAGAATCCTCATCCGCACAGCTGAGAACACTTCGGCTGTGTAAGAACCCATTTTCAGGTGTTCATTAATAAGGTGGAGATCGTTTCTTACGTTGAATTTCTGAAGTCCGTAAGAACACATTTCAGAATATTTTCGAAAAATAGGCACCATGAGTGTGAATACAGATTGCGAAGAGGGGTATAAAAATCAGTCAGCGATTAAATTTTTGTAGTTAATAGCGGAAATTATACGTGTTCTGAGTAGTATGGAAAATCGTTGAGGGTACCGGCGATGTAAGAGGGAAGTCCGGTTGGTGATGGAAGTGGGCCGGTATTTTGGACCATCCCAACCTCGTCGGCCCACCGGGGATTCCCCCGGTATCCCCGATGGCCAGTCCGCCCCTGCACACACAGACACATTGTGGTGCCCCAAGCTGCGTTTGGGTTCCACTTGGTTTAAACGTGGATGAATTCCCTTACCAGGCCTATACCAGGCAGACTTTAGGACCCTGGGGAGGTGTTCTGGGGACTAGTCAGGTCGGGCTTTCCCTAATTGAAAGCTCACCTGCAGATTGTTTGACTAGTTGCTGATCAGTGCCAATCTAGTCAAACAAAAGGGTTTAAAGAGTCAGTAAGAAGGACTGATGAGAGAGAAACAGAGGGGAATGTGCCGGTTGCAAGCCGGAGGGTTTACCCCATTTTCTGTTCATCTGATTACCTTTGTTGTAATGTTTGAGTGCCTAAGTTGATGATTTATAGAGTTAATAAAGAACGTGCTTTTGTAATTCCCTTGTTGTGTCTTGCTGAGAGCTGGGCTGCGACAACATATGCACACGCACTCATACACACACATACGCACACGCACACACACACACACACACACACACTCACACACATATACCTACACAAACAGACACAGACAGACAGACACACACACGCACACATGGAGAGAGGCAAGTAAAAAGAGATAGGTCACCAGAGCTGCCGAGTCCGTGCCACATGTGGGACAAACATTGGCCGGATCAGGGCTAGACCTGGGCCAAATCTGTATCAGATAGACCTGGGACAAATCTAAGTCAGCAGCTATATAAATGAGGGGAAGAACAGCGGGAGGGAGTGGAAATTACCACTAGAGAGAAATCCAGCTTGAGTCTGATCTGTCCCTGATCTTGTGCCACATATAGAGGTGACAAAATGAGAGAGAGAGAGAGAGAGAGGAAGACAGGGAGTGAGAGAGAAAACTGAAGGAGGAATACTTTCAGGGTTATTAATGTATCTGAGTCGACTGTCCTGGCTAAGAGGGAGAGGTGTGTGTGTGTGTGTGTGTGTGTGTGTGTGTGTGGTCGCAGCCCAGCTCTCAGCAAGACGCAACAAGGGAATTACAAAAGCACGTTCTTTATTAAGGCTTCAAACTTACAACAAAGGTATTGAAACAAACAGAAAATGGGGTAAACCCTTCCGGCTTGCACCCAGTGCAACCGGCACCTTCCCCTCTGTCTCTCTCTCTCTCGTCAGCCCCGCTTCTCACTGACTCTTTAAAGTCTTTGTCTGACTAGTTTGGCACTGAGCAGCAACTAGTCAAACAATCTGCACCTGTGTGTCCAATTAGGGAATGGCCCGACCTGCCTAGTCCCCAGAACACCTCCCCAGGGTCCTAAAGCCCTAGTCCTATAGTCCTAGTAAGGGAATTCACCCATGTTTAAACTAAGTGGGAGCCCAACAGCAGCTTAGGCTACCACACACCCTCCCCCTTAACTTCAGGCCCTTCCCGGGGCTAAAAGGAAGGTTTTAAATTCGTTCTCCAAAAGCTAAATACAAAAAAAGGTCACCCAACATAACACTTTTCAGGAACAAACAAGTATCTTAATTAAACACAGGTCAAAAACATTCTTAAACAGTCCTTAAACTATTTGCACTCTTCTGGTACTTTCCGGTGTCGGATGTTAGTTCGTCTGTCCAGCTTTATCCAATCTTGGGGTCTACCCTTCCCCCTTCCGGTCGTGGACGCTAAGTCTCTCTGGCCGGTGGATCTCTGTCCCTCGGTTTCTTTTGGCCGTGGGATCACCATAGTCCTCAGTCTCGCTGTTGGTGGTCTTCTTGGCCTTGCTGGAGTAGACAAAGGAGTGCTCTTCCTCACCCAACAGAAGGCTGCCATTGGCCAGAGACCAGCCCACTTGCACCTCATGGACGTAGAGGCTCTTGCTGGAGCTGTGCTTCACTGGGAACTTCTCGATGACCTCCATCCCAAAGCCAGGCTTTCCCTTGGCCTCTCTGCTAGCCTCCTGAGCAGCACTTTGGTTCTCTTGGAGCTCTGTCTGCAGCTCTGTGCATTTCTTCTGGGCTTCTGCAGCCTCGGTGTGTGCTGCTCGCATGGAGCAATGCTCTGCACTGAGCCTCTCCACCTCAACTCCTTTCTCACGTTTGAATCCCAGGAGAGCCTCTTTCTCGCCCTCCACCAGTGAAAGACGCACTCTGACCTCGGAGAGCTGAGAGCGGAGCTGGTCCTCCTGGCTCTGCTGAGCAGCGTGCTCCCTCTGCAGCTGCTGAAGGCAGGCCGTGTCCTCGCTGTAGCTCCAGCTGGCTCTCCTGCAGCTCTCTCAGCAGCTCACAGACCCTCTGCTCCTGGACGTCTAGCTGAGCACACTGGGTGTCGCGGGCCTGGTGAGGCATCAGCAGATCCCGCTGGAGCCTCATTGACGGCGTCCCGAGATGACAACTCAGCTTTCAGCAACTCTGTTCCACTCAGTCCAGAGGCATCACCGTTTTTGTCATCTACCTCTTGGCTGTCGAAGTCGTCTTCCCCAGACTCTTCCTTAGCCTTGACCATACTAGCTTCCTTTGCTGGCGCTGCAGGGGTGGCATTGGCTGGAGCAGACTTGCCTGGAGCTGCCTGTTTAGGTGAAGTGACTTCTTCCTCTAACTCATCATGGTCATCTTCACCACCTGCTTCATTAGCATTTTCATCAACAGCATCCTCGTCACACTCTTCATCTTCCTCGCCACCGCCACCATCATCTTCACACTCTTCATCATCACCATCATTATCATACTCTTCTTCATCATCATCACCCTCATAATTTACATCATCGTCAACGGTCCTGGCCAGTGGCGCTGCCACTTTTCCTGCCATCATAGGCAGAGCCTCCCAGACCTGGGCCGTCTTAGCCGCCGCTCCATGCGGTTGGTAACCTGCTTCACGCTGCATTTTCTCTTTTATGGCAGTAAGCCTTTCAGTTACCTTCGGTTTTTCGGCCCCCTGGGTCAGCTTCTCCACGACCTCCTCTTGGTCCTCATCAGACGAACCGGCCGATGCCTGTCTGCAGAGCTCCAGCAGGGCTCCCTGCAGTGTCCGCTGCCCCTGCAAGATGGTGGCCAACACCTCCTCCATCGCCGGATCCATAGTCCACATCTTCGTTCTTTAGCTGGGTCACTGTGCTTCTCTCTTCAGTCAACTGGGTCACTGTGCCCCTCTCTTCCTTCAGCTGGGTCACTGTGCCCCTCTCTTTCTTCAGCTGGGTCACTGTGCCCCTCTCTTTCTTCAGCTGGGTCAATGTGCCCGCATTCTCCACCATATGTCGCAGCCCAGCTCTCAGCAACACGCAACAAGGGAATTACAAAAGCACGTTCTTTATTAAGGCTTCAAACTTACAACAAAGGTATTGAAACAAACAGAAAATGGGGTAAACCCTTCCGGCTTGCACCCAGTGCAACCGGCACCTTCCCCTCTGTCTCTCTCTCTCGTCAGCCCCGCTTCTCACTGACTCTTTAAAGTCTTTGTCTGACTAGTTTGGCACTGAGCAGCAACTAGTCAAACAATCTGCACCTGTGTGTCCAATTAGGGAATGGCCCGACCTGCCTAGTCCCCAGAACACCTCCCCAGGGTCCTAAAGTGTGTGTGTGTGTGTGTGTGTGTGTGTATTAATATATCTGAGTCGACTGTCCTGGCTGAGAGAGAGAGGTAAGTGTGTTTGTGTGTGTGTGTGTGTGTGTGTGTGTGTGTGTTTTAATGTATTTGGGTCGACTGTCCTGGCTGACAGAGAGAGGTATGTGTGTTTGTGTGTGTGTGTGTGTGTGTGTGTGTGTGTGTGTGTGTGTGTGTGTGTGTGTGTGTGTGTATTAATGTATCTGAGTCGACTGTCCTGGCTGAGAGAGAGAGGTATGTGTGTTTGTGTGTGTGTGTGTGTGTGTGTGTGTGTGTGTGTGTGTGTGTATTAATGTATCTGAGTCGACTGTCCTGGCTGACAGAGAGAGAGGGGTGTGTGTGTGTGTGTGTGTGTGTGTGTGTTTTAATGTATTTGGGTCGACTGTCCTGGCTGACAGAGAGAGGTATGTGTGTTTGTGTGTGTGTGTGTGTGTGTGTGTGTGTGTGTGTGTGTGTGTGTATTAATGTATCTGAGTCGACTGTCCTGGCTGAGAGAGAGAGGTATGTGTGTTTGTGTGTGTGTGTGTGTGTGTGTGTGTGTATTAATGTATCTGAGTCGACTGTCCTGGCTGACAGAGAGAGAGGGGTGTGTGTGTGTGTGTGTGTGTGTGTGTGTGTGTGTGTGTGTGTGTGTGTGTGTGTTTGTGTGTGTATTAATGTATCTGAGTGGACTGTCCTGGCTGAAGATGCGGGAAAGCATCTGGTTCTGTCTAAAGTTCCACTGATGGAAAAATCCCCTGGCAAAGCAGAGGAGCCTCCTTCACTACTCACTCACACACACACACGCACGTGCACACACACACGTGCACACTCACACACACACACACACACACACAGAGAGACATGCACACGTGCATACACACATACACATACACACACAGACATGCGCACAAGCACACACCATGCAGAAATGCACACATAGAACATACACACACATATGCAGACATGCACTCACACACACAAACATACACACATACAGACTTGCAGGCATGCACACACACACACAAACATGCATGCAGGTGTGTGCACACATTCTCATACATACTCACACACTGTATACACTCTCACACATACACTCACACACAGGGATGGATTAACGAACGGGCCTACCGGGCCCAGGCCCAGGGGCCCATGAGCTCAGGGGGCCCCTAGGCCAGAGCCTCTGTGTGAAGTCGCTGTTATGTATCTCTTATTTGTGGTTGAAAAAGGTGTATTTTATTCATTTGGTAATGGCTTTAATTGAGTGTACCTGTGCTGTGTTAGAAAAAGCTAGTTTAATGCGATAGTGATCAAGCATGACTTTTTTGGGACCACTGAGGATACCTTATGCTATTTATCCCCTCAAAATGGCAAACCTGTCATGGTTTTCATCATTTTTAGGGGGAAATCGTCAGTAGCAGTCTATAACAAAATGATATGCTTATCGTACATACACTATAGAAACTATTTAAAAACCGATTCAATTACCGTAATTTCCGGACTATAAGCCGCTACTTTTTTCCCATGCTCTGAACCTCGCGGCTTAAACAATGACGCGGCTAATTTATGGATTATGATACCTGTGACTGTATACGGTTGCTTTGTGTTTACGGTGGCTTTGTGGAGCTAGGATGCTAGCATGGATGCAGCCGCATGGATGCTTAGCTCCACGCGATTTCTCAGTATCTCTCAATAACTTAACTAATGTCAAAATAACCACAGTCTACCGGCGTAGACAGAACACAACTCAAAACACTTTAGAAAATAAAAGTTTACTACAATACAAATCCAGTCTTTTCAAGTTCTTTAGCTCACTGGTTTCAAACTAGCGTCTTTCTTCTATCTCTCTGTCTTCAATCTAACGTTCTAGCTTCTGATTGACTCTTGCAACTGTGCTCTCTTAAAGCAACAGTGCACTTATCGTAACTGGCAAAACTAATAATATGCATCACTATTGTATTACTTTTGATATTCATTTTAGCCTGTGTAAAGTTCATTTCTTTCAATGTACCGGTAGGCACCTGCGGCTTATAGACATGTGCGGCTTATTTATGTTAAAAATAATTATTTTTGAAAAATTCAGTGGGTGAGGCTTATATTCAGGTGCGCTCAATAGTCCGGAAATTACGGTAAATGAATAATTTCTTATTTTCTTTGTTATTTTTGTCATATACAGATATGCAATGATGATTGCTGGGTAATATGTATCTTGTTGTCCAATGTCAAGTCTCTATTTGATCATGTGATGAGACGATACGATATAGCTAGTTTAGGCACAGAATCTGAAAGTCAAGACCTACAAGCAGGCACAGTAGGCTACACCTGCCGAACGACGCCTTTCAAACATAAAAGTGGTGATGCATGATTTGATTTTTCAATGGACAGGATAGCCAGCCCATTCAGCCTCTCCTGCCCCATGCTGCCCCTCAGGTAGGTCTTAATCAGTTTCAATTTGGAAAAGAATCACTTGGCTGTTGCCCTGTCACATGTAATGTCAGAAACAATAGCAGGGCAGTGCACACCTCACCGAAGGTGAATGTTACGGAGTAAACTTTGACCTGTTACAATACAATAGCCAAAGTATCTACGTAATTCGACCGTAAAATCCAACACATTGGTTGTGTTTGTGTGTGCGTGTGCGTGCGTGCGTGTTTTGCGGCGCACACATTTTTTCCCGCGGAGGGTGGGGGGTGGGGGGGGCCCTTCAACATGTCCAGGCCCAGGGGCCCGTGGTTTCTTAATCCGTCCATGCTCACACACACGAGCATACACACACACACTCAGATAAACTCATAATCACATGCAAACACTCACAAACACATACACACTTACATCTCCACATACATACACACATAATCACACGCGCACACACATGCACAAACACACATGTTCACAAGTTCACTCACACAGACACACACATACTCAGATACCCCCCCCCCCCCCCCCCCCACACACACACACACAAAACCTTTCACTCTCTCTCACACACACACACACACAAGCACACCTGCACTCAGACACACACACATACATATGAGCACATAAACACACACAAACACACACTGCTCTGCTTAACCTTAGATGACCCGTAACCTTTGCTTTCCAGAAGCCAGGCCACCTGTCTGGCTTCCCTTGGCCACTGAGACCCTGTCTGAGCTCACTGCTAGATCCCTCTGCAGCCCTCCAAAGCCTTCTCCTGTCTGTCTGTCTGTCTGCCTCCCTGTCTGAGCTCACTGCTAGATCCCTCTGCAGCCCTCCACACCCTTATCCTGTCTGTCTGTCTGTCTGTCTGTCTGTCTGTCTGTCTGTCTGTCTGTCTGTCTGTCTCCCTGTCTGTATGTCTCCTTGTCTGAGCTCACAGCTAGATCGCTCTGCAGCCCTCCACACCCTTCTCCTGTCTCCCTGTCTATCTGCCTCCCTGTCTGGTTGTCTCCCTGTCTGGCTGTCTTTTTCTATGGCCATATATGCCTTCCTGCTTTTCATCCTTTCTGTTTTCTTTCTTTCCTTCCTTCTTTCAGTCACCCTTTCTTCCTTCCTGCCCCTCTCCCTTTACAGCTCCCAGCCACTGTTCTCTCCGTATGTCAGTCTGCACCTTAAAAAGCTTTTCATGTGGCCCTGATGACTCTGGACCCTGTGTGTGTGTGTGTATATATATATATATGTGTGTGTGTGTGTGTACGTGTTTGTGTGTACGTGTAGCATCTGCAGTTTCCTCTCCTTCCTCTCATTCATCTCTATTCATTCCCTCCTGTTTTCTCCCACTGCCATTCCAGCTCAGTGGAAGAGGAGGAGAGAGAGAGAAGGTGAGGGGGAAAGAGTTTCCTCCTGCTCAGTGAAAGAGAAGAACAGAGAGTGGGTGAGCAGGTCAGGAAAGAGAGGGAGAAAAGAAAGGAGAAAGGGAGAAAGAAAAAGACAGAGGGGTGAAAGAGAGATCTCACCTTACTGCTCAACGAAAGGAGAGAGGAAAGAGCAGCTAAGGCAGGCATTGTCTCACTGTCCACACCCAAACACCCAAACACACTGCAGTCTCCCCTCTCACTGTCTCACTGTCCACACCCAAACACACTGCAGTCTCCCCTCTCACTGTCCACACCCAAACACACTGCAGTCTCCCCTCTCACTGTCCACACCCAAACACACTGCAGTCTCCCCTCTCACTGTCCACACCCAAACACACTGCAGTCTCCCCTCTCACTGTCTCACTGTCCACACCCAAACACACTGCAGTCTCCCCTCTCACTGTCTCACTTTCCACACCCAAACACACTGCAGTTTGCCAGAGAAATAAAGCGCTCTCTGTCTTTCTCTCCCACCTGTCTCTCTCTCATTTTCTCTCTTTCTCTATATCTCTATCCCTCTCTTTTTCCCACTCTCTCACTCTCTCTATCGCTATCTATCTTCCTCTCATAGCTTGTCTTTCCCTCTCTTCTTCTCTGTTCTTCTCCCTCTCTTTGACTTGTTTATCTCGCCGTACTGCAGCTGTTCATGGTTGTGACAGACAGACAGACAGACAGACAGACAGACCAGAAAAGGACAGAGAGAAAGAGAGAGAGAGAGAGAAAGAGAGAGAGATGTCGTCATCAGTTTCTCCTGATGCGCTGAGTATACCATCAGTCATTAATTATGAGCGTCCCATCAGCCGTCTCGCAGTGCTCTGAGCAGACAGATGGATGTGCTTTTAACGGCCTCACATGTTGGGAAGAGACCATCTTACAGTGGGGGCCAAGATCTGGGAAATCAACATGGCCCTCAGTGCAGCCTCTTCACTGTTCCCTCTCAGTAGTGTTATTCTCTCGCTCTTTCTTTCTTTCTTTCTGTCTTTCTTTTTCTTCATCTCAGTCATCACTACCATCATCTTCTTCTACATCGTCTTCCTCTCCGTCTGCCGTTCTTCATCTGCTTCCTCTTCCTCCTTTTTTTTCCTTCTACTTTATCGCCTTCATTTCCGTTTGCTTGTGCTTGTTCTTCTTCTTCTCTTTCTTCATCTGGCCGTGAGCCAGCGCATTCATCTGTCTGTTTTATGCCTCTGTGATTTAATGGGATATGGAGTTCCTCCCTCCATCAAAGTAGGAGAAAAACACATTTTCACTTACCCAAAGCCTAGCCAGCTTTCCATGTAGGTAGAGGAAAAAAAGATATATTGTCACATTAAGACTTCTGGCAACCTGTTCCCTGTTGTGAGTTTTGACATTTTATTTTTTTCCATAATATCTTGGTTGAGGCCAGCAGCTCTTGCCCTGGTTTGTGTCAGGCTCTGTCAGTCTGTCCACGTGGCCCCGGCTGCCTGGAGACGGTTGTTTTTCTCACCTTCTCTAGCCTGGGTGCCACGACACAGTCAACCTGTGGAAGAAATTACCTCAGAGCCTGGCACCGCGCAGCCGTCTCAGGCCTTTTCTCATCTGCTATGGCAGCTGGGAGCACAAGATTTGATGCCTCTCTGCACATGTTTTGCCATTGTATTGACAGGCTCCTCTGTGATTGGCCCATCCCAGGTTGTGGCTCATCACTCTTGTCTGTGGTTGCCTGCTGCCGCTGGTCATGGCAGGGGGCCAATCACAGCTGGTCGATGTTTGGAGGAGTGGACGGCCTGCAAGGACCCTGGTCAACAAGGTCGAGACTCACAAAAGACAACAAAAAAGCACCACATTCTGTCTGTCTCTCTCTCTCTGTTTATCTCTCTCTCTCTCTGATTATCTCTCTCTCCGTTTATCTCTTTTTCTGTTTATCTCTCTCTCGTTACCCTTCTCTCTTTCCATTTATCTTTCTTCATCTGTCTCTCTCTCCATCTCCCTCCCTGTCTCCATCTTTCTCTCTCCATCACCCTCTCCCTGTCCAATTCTTTCTCTCTCTCCATCACTGTCTTTGTATATTCCAGCTCCACAAACGTGTGATAATTTCAGGCATACATTAGGGCTTTTCTATTCTATCCCCAAGTCTGTGGCCATTAACGTCAGAACCATGTGTGTGTATTTCAGGCACATACCAGGGCTTTTCGTCCAAGTTGATTCCCGTTGAGTGCAGTCTGCATGCCAAAGCTTTTGCACCCTGGGGGATTTCTGGCCGTAAGAGCGCCCAGAGACAGCTGCGGCTACATAAAAATAACCCTGACCTCCACCACAAGTACTCCCCAAACAATGCTGGATCATGCCTCAAAGACAGACTGACTGATTTTTTCACTAATTGCCGTTCTACTTCACGCACAGATTGGGTGCGTTTCCAACCCCCGAAATAGAGATCCAATCTCTCGCTTTGATGTGTGGAGCAGGTGTACCCTCCCTTCCACACACACACACACACACACACACACACACACACACACACACACACACACACACACACACACACAGACACACACACACCACCCCTCCCTGTCGGCCTCTTCCTGGTACTATGCCTCATTCTTCCCATCGGTCTGTGTTCCCACGTATCTGTATTATTATGAACAGGTCTTTGAGGAGTAACCCCTGGTAGTGTCACATCTCAGCTGCAGGCGTCATACACACACACAAACACAGACACACACACACACACACACACACAGACACATTCCGCTAGTAGTCTGGTCATTTAACGTAACAGAACGTTGCCTCTGCGCTGCGCGTTCGGGTCCTGTTCGTCCCGTCAGGATTTATTTTTCGATAATGACCTCCGGACTATACATTATCCCTTACTTATTTGATCTCAATAGGATCAATCAAGGACCGTCACACAAGCAGGAAGTACTGGCACACAAGCGGGAAGTACTGGCACACAAGCAGGAAAGAGCAGTAATGTTCAGCTCACAATACATCCAGTGAGTGTGATGGCAAATAAAAGTCTCGGGTTGAAAAATACTTTTTCTTTTTCTTTCTCCATTTGTCCTTTTTGACATTCTGTGAAGCACTCTGCAGTCAAGCATCAGCACCAGGGGCCAGCGCCAAATCCTGCCTGGAAAAGAGAAAGAAGAAGAAAGAAAAGGAGAGAGAAAAAGGGACGAAAGAGAGAGAGAGAGAAGGAGAGAGGGAGTGTTGTCCTGATTGATTCCTCCAGGATCATTTCTCAAGATCTGCACCCGCGCTTAATCACCACGGCTGCAGAGGGAGAGAGAGAGAGAGAGAGAGAGAGAGAGAGAGGGAGAGAGAGAGAGAGAGAGATGGAGAGAGAGAGCCAGAGGAGGAGACAAAAGGCTCTCTGTGGCCCTTGGAGCTCAGTTGGTTCCCACAGGCACTGATCCCGCCTCGTGAGCCTCCAGCCCTGCCAAAACTCTACAGAACCGGACCAACAGAACCCAGCATCTGAGGAAATCATCCCCACTCCAGAGCTGTGCAGAGCTGCTGTTCTCAGAAAAGGATACAGCGGGAATGACGTGCTCCCGATCCAGAGTGGCTTAAAGGAAATCACTCAGCACTTATGTGTAATTACCTTATCCCTAGACGACCTTTGACCTTTGACTTTCATTTGGTGTCAGTTACACTTAATGTGCAACATCATCTCCGCGGGCCTGAGTGTCCAGGTGGCCAATCCACAGTTTAGATTCAATCCCGTCTCAGCCACAGGCTTCATACTAATCCCACTCAAGGCGGGCCAGAAATAATACAACAATATTTATGCTAATGATCCATATGATTAGATATCAATTTACTGTCAGAAAGGAAGTTTGAATTGAGTCTTAGTTGTGGCCTTTGATTCACATAGTCATTATAACAGAGCTGTCGCTGGATTAGTCCTTAGATTCGGGTGTGACTGGGAATCCAGCAGACGGAACACTGAGCGCCAACAGTGACTCCACACAGAGAGTTCCAATGCGCTAGAATCCTAATGGAAGGAAGGCCAGTCTGTCGCCACGGGCAACAGCATTCTCTCAACACTACAAATCTCAGCCCCATACTGTGACTTAGGTCACTCCAGCAGAAGAACTGGAACCAAATATTTCACAGTCTTATGGCTACCTCTGGACGACCAGGGGGATAAGAGTTGAGAGAATCAGAGAGAGAGGGGGGTAATGACACAGAGAACTACGTCTCTGTATTCATAATTCTTCTGACATCTACTTCCATAGACACAGATATGGTCCCTGAGCAACAAAAGACTCCAGTTCCCATGCCATAAAAGATGCATCACCCCGGCAGTCTTCCACAGACACAACTACCTTCATGTGCTGCAAAGAAAATACAGTCCTCCTGAAACCAGGACTTTTCATTAAAACAACTATTCATTAAAACAGTAACCTACCCATCGGGTGAGGGGCAGTCTGTCTGCAGAGTCACATGTAACATGGGAGCAGCACCCTTGGTGAAGGTGTAAGATCTTCCTCTCCACCTCCTGAGTCAGTCTCCAGACAATGAGAATAATAAGATGAAGCACCCTCCTGGGTCAGACATCACTTCATGCATCAGTTAACCTTTCATGTGCTTGCTCACATCCAGTGCTGAGACATTTATTACATGTATGTGTTCCTCTGTCTCTCTCTCTCTCTGTGTGTGCAAAATAAATATTTCCAAGGAAAACACTATGGAGACAGAAAATTGTTTTTGTCTGTGTAGTGTGTAGATAAGCAGCGCTGTTTCCCTTATGCATGTTATAATCTGGGTTGGCACTGAGTTAATCAGATGAAATGTGAATAAAGCAGAATTCATTACAGAAACAGAAGGAAATGTGTAGACCTGTGTGTGGGTGTGTGTGTGTGTGTGTGTGTGTGTGTGTGTGTGTGTGTGTGTGTGTGTGACCTCTCTGGCCGACCCCCCTTCATATCGGAAGTAGATATATTTCATGTGTGTAAGAAAACATGAACATGACGATTGTGTATGTGTGTGTGTGTGTAAGTGTATGTGCATGTTTATGCATGTGTGTGTTTCTGTGTGTATGTGAATGTTTCTGTGTGTGTGTGTGTGTGTGTGTGTGTATGTGCATGTTTGTGTGTGTGTGTATGTGTGTGTGTGATGTTATCAGAGACCTGAAACTTTGTGTCTTTCTGTCATGAAAATAGAGAAGATGAAATGAAATCCAAGACAAACAGAACTACACAGACCCACAGAAAAGAGGCTGAGCGAGAGTTTATAGTCATTCTGTAGTAATTCTACTCAAGTTTATAGTCATTCTGTAGTAATTCCAGACAACAGTTTTGTATCCACAGGTTCTACAGGTTCTGTATGCTAAGGTTTTATGGTTGGGCAGTTGTTATATTGGTTAGGTTATGTTGTTGGGTGAGTCCTTGCATGCGTCAGTGAGAGGATTGGCTGCTGTGGAAAGTCCCCAACCAATAGCAGAAGGAATTTAACACCTTTTTCTGAGGGAGAGGGAGAGAGAGAGGGAGAAAGAGAGAGAGAGAGAGAGAGAGAGAGAGTAGTTTAGAAACAGGAGGGATACATCACAGAGATGGGAGGAGAGGGACAGGTCTGAAGAACAAGAGAGATGAAGCAGACAGAGAAATGAGGAAAGAGGGAAAGAAAGAAAGAAAGAGAGTGACAATGGCAAAGAGACAAAGTGAGAGACCGAGACAGAGAGAGCAAAGGGGTTGTTAGAGGCCTGGTGTGTGGACGTGGGTATTTTCCTTCTCTTCTTCCAGAGGCTCGTGGCTCTCTCCCTCTCTTCCCCCCTCTCTCTCTGTCTTTCTCTGTGGTTTCCTGCTTGCTTTATGAGCTGTGTTGGTAGGAAACCATTCCTGGCACCTTGCTGTAAAACAGGAGAAAAGTAGGCCACTCACAGACGTGCCATCATTTCTTAGCTGGAGGAAAAACACTACTGTTGAGGGTCGCTTTGCTTTTTTCATTTCCAGGCTTTGTGTGGAAAAAAGAAGGGCACTGGGAGAGAATGGAAAAACATTTGACTTTCACTTGTGTGTGTGAGCGTGAATGTGTATGAATGTGTGTCTGTGTGTGCGAGTGCATCTGTGTGTGTGTGTGTGTGTGTATGTGTGTGTGTGTGTGTGTGTGTGTGTGTGTGCGTGTGTGCATGCTTGTGTCTGTGTGTGTCTGTTCACGCTTGTGTGTGTGTGCGTGTCTGTGCGTGCGTGTGTGTGTGTCTGTGCGGATGCCCACGGAGTCACATGCGTCCAAAGGCCCTTGGCCTGAGCACGTCACCAAGCGTCTCATGGTCCCTTCCCCTGGATCGCACCTCTGGAGGCTTAAAATGGTGGCAGGGACTGAGGGGCTGTGTGAAGACCTCTTCAGCTCCCAGAGGTAAACTCGCAGACACTGGCGACAGGCAGTAGGGGGGGTGGGGGGTTCTTTATGAAGAACTGGTCAGAATCACACCCAGAGGAGAATATAATTTTTTGGAGGGGGGGGGGGGGGGGGGGGGGGGGGGGTACTGCTGCACCCCTACAGCTGCAGTACTCTGTGCAGAAGCCATGCATTTGTAGGAGCAGACATGCATTTCAGCAGCAGAAGCAGCTGAAAGATGCTGTCCTCTGTGGAGAAGCCATGCGTCAACAGGAAGATCTAGAAGATGCTGTACTCTACGCAGAAGTCGTGTGTTTGCAGGAGGATCTAGAAGATGCTGTACTCTGTGGAGAAGCCATGCGTTTTCCAGAAGCATCTAGAAGAAAGTCTTCAGCCACAGAATTAGAATGAGTGAACAACTTCCTGCTCACCTGGGTATCTTATATCGGTCATTCATTTAATGATAATGGAACGATTAGTGATCTGGAGTGATCCAGTGATCTGACTGGTTTAAGGAGGCTGACATCTCGTACATCAGCCTTTAGTATCCTCCCAAATTAAGAAATATGTGTGTGTTCCTTCTGCTCTGCATATGTGTGTTTGGGCTGTGTGTGCATGTTTGTGTGCGTGCGTACGTACATACATAACAACATAAATGATTGTTTATGGTGTGTGTTTACGTGTGTGTTTGAGAGCCAGTGCTGTGGGTTGGGAGCTAGACTACATTCTGTGCGGTGAGAAAATGTGGTTTCTTGGAGTCTAAAAAGCGAGTCTGAACGGACATTGCAGAAGAACGGTCTATTGAATATGGTTTCATAGAGTTCTGAGAATGGATATTCTTAATATGTATATATATATGGCAATACAAGAGGGGTGGGGTTACTAACCATGACGACCAAGTAAAATGCATCATCGCCGACAGCGGATTGTTCAAAGAGAGTTACCATACATAAGCAAGCGTTTATTTCACACAGAATAACCCCTTAGTCGTCTCTTTGCTTATTCTGAACGTTTTTTTATTCAATCAGCTTGTGGTTCACTTTACCACATTCTCTGCATTCTATTGTGACTGCATCGACACTTGATTGGCTAGTAACAGACCAATCCGAAGCCGTGTTTTAGCTCAGAGCCCCCAAGGGTAACTGAATAGTCGGTGTCATATAGAAGGCTACTGTGTCTGGCCACTGCGTTGGCTGCAGTTGCTCACAGAGGGTTGGTTTGGCTCGATGCGGGGCGGGAAGGGAGGCAGCCGAGAGAGCTCTGGACAGTGGGTTTTTAATTTGCCCTTGAGGGAGTGGGGGGGTCCCTCCTAGGCACATGTAGAGTGAAAAGAGAAGTGAGGAGAGAAGCCACAGAGAGATCAAAGTCCCCCCCCCCCCCCCGGCTGTGGAGAACAGTGCTGTGATGGAATGCCACAGTAGTTCCTATGCAGTAGACATCACCGGGGGGGGGGGGGGTTCAGTCAAGCTGAGTTTGCCGCATTCCTGACACAGCAATGCAGAATTATTTATGTATCAATACCAAACACACCAGCAACAGCTTTTCTCATACAGTGCGTTTGGCAGATAGGCCCAGTTGTGTTCTGGTGGTTTATATGTATTCAGCTCACTTTGAGAATGTGGAGTCAAGCTACAGTCACCTGAACTTAGAGTTCACCCGAGGCCCTCAGAGAAAAGCTTCCCGATCATAGAGCGCTTGTGAAAGGCAGATTTTCCTCTGGAGCTGTACCAGATCAGCTCTACACTGAAGTCGACAGGTCAGGAGAGATTCTTACAGCTCCCAGAAGATCTGTTTAGTGTAAAAGAAAGAGGGTTCATTTACAGTTCTGACCATTTGATTTCTGTGGTCTGTCTGTGGACTCTTTGTGTTTTCAGTGGTGAGATTATGTGCTATCGTGGCCAGTCTTGTCAGATTGATCCATAACCCATGAAGTTACAGTGATGCTGAATTTCCAGTCACAGCTGTTGCCAATCACAAATAATACTTAGTATATAGCGCCCTCTGCTGCCAGACATGAGTGAAGGCATCAACACATATGACAATGCATGAATCAGGAAAGCAGCGCAGAGACACTAACAACAGTTTATTTGAATCATCCTTGCCTCAGGAGAGAGAGATGATGTTATAATCTCTGTTTCACTTACAATCCATCACTCAATGAAAATGCCCATTCCTATCCTGTTTAACACACACACATATTATAGACTACAGAACATTCCACAGGGGGAGACAATACTTCAAAATGAACAGTCGAAGCAGGCAGAGGTAGTTGAAATAAATCTTTAATTAAATACACTGAAAATCATTCACATCTCATCCATCTTGCTGATCGTTATGCTGTGACAACAGACTACTCCAAACTACTTCCTGCTCTTGCCCCCCTCCCCAAGCACACATCTCTCTCTTTCTTTAAAAGCTAGACATAGGGATGGGGGTGGGGTATTTGTGCGTTCTGAAGCATTTATAATGGGACTGAGGGTATATGTGTGTGTTTGTGTGTGTGTAGACCTTGCGTCTACTTCTTGGCAGTTGCGAAGCGGTCGTTGACGTTTTCCCAGTTGACCACGTTCCAAATGGCCTTTACGTAGTCTGGCCTCACATTCTTGTACTGGAGATAGTAGGCATGCTCCCAAACATCAATACCCAGGAGGGGGATGAGCCCTGGGGCAGGAGGAGAGGAGATGAGGGAAGGGAGAAAGCGGAAGGGGAGAAGAGAGGAAACAAGAGTCACGTTTATTTATATAGCACAAGTAAAAACAAGTGCTTTCCAGTCAAGGTGTATCAATTGACAGTAAAATAAACAAGAATATTAGAATAAGAGATAAAACAAAAAGAGAAGGCATAAACATAACAGAAAAACATATAAAACATAACAGATACAAGCAATTTAACAACAAAATGTAAGGAATAAGAGAAAAACAAACAGATTGATAAAACTATAAAATATAAATTATAGAATAAAACCAGCAAAACAATAAAACATAATAACAGAAACAACAAATAAGTTAGAGTTAAAAGTGAACTTGACCAGAGACCATCAAGTAACCTCAGACTGAAAATAGAACAGAAAACAACTATAACGTGTTAATATAAATAATATATATATATATTTATTAACACGTTATCCATATGTTTAGACTCTAAAGTGCATATCCCCACCTGTAGAGCCCTGCAGGGGGTCCTGGTTGCTGCAGGCGGCGATCCTCAGGCGGCCGCTGTCCTTGTCCAAGCCCAGCCAGCCCCAGCCAGAGCCCTGCACCGCCACGGTGGCACCAGACATCTTCTCCTTCATCTTCTGGAAGGAGCCAAAGTCCCGCTTGATGGCCTCCATCAGCTCGCCTGGGTAACGATCCAATTACAAAACCATTCTTGATGAGTCATGATGCATCTTGGCCTTCATGTTGTTTTATTCATAAACACAAGCACTCAGATTTGAACTCTATTTTCCCTTTAATTGTATAATTAAACAGCTATTTTAAAACAGAAATAGACTGACATTACATAAAAAAAGCAGTCTCCTTTCCCAATGATTACCAAGAAGTAGGCCTATGTCTAAATACTAAATATTTTGTAGCCTACAGAAATTACATTTCCCATTAGAACATATTCTGCCCTTTTATTAGGCCTACAGGATAAAGTCAGTTACTATCCTATATTACACAAATATAACATGAAAACAGCTGCCTCTTGTAAGATGAAATATGATTATCCATACCACAAGGCAGTTGGAACAGAAATGTATATGTATTCATATGTATCTCTGGTAAATACATGTACATGAAATCTTGTTAGCCTTCATGTACTTGGCTTGCGTCACAAGCAGGGGCGGACTGGGGGGAAAAAGTGGCCCGGGAGTTACTGTCAGACCGGCCCACTAAATAAACGGCGCGCGGCCCACTCAGTACACGGCGCGCTGCCCACTCAATACACGGCGCGTTGCCCATTCAATGCATCGCACGTATCGACCAGTCAGTGGCCTACTTGGAAAAATACCCATACACTTAACATTATTTTGGATGATTACAAATAAATTACATCATTTATGTTTTTTTTTTTTAAATAACATTTGGATCCACCAATTTGCCTGGGTGGACACATGGAATAAAATTATACTGGCTATTGTAACACTCCAAGGTAGGTATAGTTTGCTAGATGAATAGGCTTAACTCTGGGCTAGTATCAGATGGTTATACGTATAACTACAGAACATTAAGGAATGAATATCCACACAATAAAGAAACTGGAATCAGAGGGTAGAATTAGTATGAACTATATTGTAGAAATGAACAGAATAGAACATACGATGGGGTGTGAACATCAGTGGTATCAGTAGTGTTGCATGCTGGGTGTGTGATTGTGTGTGTAGGGGTGTTGAAGGTGCATAACAAAACAATAAGTTAAGTAACAGAACCTAAACTAACTCTGCTGGCCCGGGTGCATTATAGTCACATGATAATAAAAAACAATATCAGTATACTCATGTGTTATTATGACCTCACTATCTAATCTAGATAACATATTAACATTGTTTATAATGTTAGTGTTGTGTGTAACACGGTGATCTTAGCATAACAAGCTAGCTGGTTACCTTATTTTACATAAGTTATTAGAAATTATAAGATTGCCCTCTTTACAACTACCACCATGGATAGCTTGCTCATCGATTGTAAACAAGTGACTACGGCTAACATGTTTAAATAGATCAACTCGATGATGACAACAGCGCCAGCTTGCTTATTTTACCAGATCATAACGTCTCAATTTTGGACATTTATCTACCTAACATTAGCTAGGCTAGTTGGTAGTGAACGTTACCTCATCTGTGAAAAGCAAGCTAACATTGGCCAAATCAACGCCACAACTTACCTTGTATCACTGTCACTGTCACGCGAAATAACAGTCGTAAATGGCCCAGAGTTTTCTTAAATGCAATTCCTCAAAACTACCAGATGCCCCACGGGCTGCTCGTGTTAGAAGGGCTGACGGCACACGTCACTACGGTAGCGTGCCCTGGCGGGGCGTGTATGCAAATCCAGGTGCGTTTAATTTAAGAATCCTCATCCGCACAGCTGAGAACACTTCGGCTGTGTAAGAACCCATTTTCAGGTGTTCATTAATAAGGTGGAGATCGTTTCTTACGTTGAATTTCTGAAGTCCGTAAGAACACATTTCAGAATATTTTCGAAAAATAGGCACCATGAGTGTGAATACAGATTGCAAAGAGGGGTATAAAAATCAGTCAGTGATTCAATTTTTGTAGTTAATAGCGGAAATTATACGTGTTCTGAGTAGTATGGAAAATCGTTGAGGGTACCGGCGATGTAAGAGGGAAGTCCGGTTGGTGATGGAAGTGGGCCGGTATTTTGGACCATCCCAACCTCGTCGGCCCACCGGGGATTCCCCCGGTATCCCCGATGGCCAGTCCGCCCCTGGTCACAAGACCCTTTGCAATGTTTAACATTATAGTGTGTATTGCCCGTGTTATCTGTAAATATTAATTAGTAATACTTTGGCGTGGTGGTGCAATGGTTAGCATCACCGCTTTGCAAGTTGACTGTACGTGGCTTTGGATAAAAGCGTCTGCTAAATACCTGGCCTTTATTATTGCAGTAAAATGGGTTTGGATGAGTCGTTCAAAATCATTGTGCTGGCATGCATTTTATTTCATTTAATTTTCATGCATGGATGCAGAATCTTTCACGACAGCATCGAAATGCAACAAACATTTACCCCAGCCCTACCAAAGAGTAAGCGAATAATGCTGCTTAAAGGTCCAGTCCGTGATTCCAATCCAACACACTCCGCTCTTTGTAAATGGCAAAACATACATAATGGCTCCGACCGAGCCATAAACAATTCCAGCCAATCAACGTGTTGCTACAAGAGCAAGGAAGGCAATTGATTGGCTGTTATCTTAAATATCAACAAGCTTTCACCAGAATCATGGACTGCATCTTTAATCCTGCCTAAGAGGCAAGGTAAAAAGGGTTCTCATGTACATTTATCATATCCCTCGCCCACCCCCTACACCTTTAGCTTACCCTGCGGCTCTCCTCCTCCATTCGGGGACAGGTTTGTCCAGAAGATGGTGTGGTTGATGTGGCCTCCTCCGTTAAACTTCAGGGCGGGCTGCAGCGCCACCTGGGCAGTCACATCACCTGTAACACAACACCACTGTTGAATAGACGCAGCCTTGCACACATCTGTGGCCATCAGAGAGAAATGGGCCTGTTTAGAAAGAAGCAGTTGACATATTTCACACAGGTCCACAATGCACTACTTCTAGAAGTTTTCACCCAAAGCAACGTGAGGTACCATAGTAATACCCCTGCTTTAACACCTAAGGGAAAAACACGCGATTTCCAAAAGCAAATCGCTGGCAAGTCTAACGGTATTGGTGCTAGATTTTATTTGTATATCCTGTGGTAGCCTATGTGTTGCCTTTCAGCTGTGAAGATTAAATGCCATGCCAATGGTGTCCATTACTGAGTCAGGTGCCTTCTATGATGGCTCACCCTTGGCCAACGCCTCCTGGTACTTCTCCTCCGTGACGTTGAGGTTGTTCACGTAGGTGGCATGGTGCTTGCTGTGGTGCAGTTGCATGATTTCGGCGCAGATATGAGGTTCGAGCGCTCCGTAGTCATAAGTCAGGTCCGGGAGGGTGTGCTTCTGCCGCGAGGCCAGAGCTCCCACAACCGGGCTCAAGGTGGTGGTGCACCTTGCGAGGTGAACGACAGAATAGGTATTAGGAGGGAAAGGCAAGGAAAGAACATTCCCCACCTGCCCCCCAAACTACTTTCCGGCGCACTTTTCCTACATTGGCACGGTATAATTGGCACATGAAGTAACCAATCACTGCCATGAAGGTCCATGTGATGGCGGATTAATTGCAGGTTCACTTGGGGTCAAGGCTAACGATATTGAGATTTCCCATGTGATTCGATTTTATCCCCCCGAAATATGCTATAACGCTCATGCAAGGAAACTAACCCCGGGTAATCTATTTGTCTCGAACACTTCATTACGCATGTTTAATAAATTAGTCCATAACTGATAACTCAGTTAAACAACTCTATAATGTAACGTTATGGATTGACCAAGTACGAGTGCTATGTTAAACTGAAGTCATACAAACGTAATTGTTTACAACAGTGGTAAGAATAGCTAAGCTAATAGCTAATTACTTATCACTGATTAGCAGGTTGAATTGTGTGATGACACTTAAATGACTTTAACTCTAACGTTGCACGTTTTCACTGATTATACATGGTTGTTTACTTTGCTTTTCAACTCTCGTTATCCATTCGTAACAAAAAAGTTACTGGTACACTTAGGTTTATCTGTAAGAAATTATATTTGAACACATCGCTCTCGGTGCATTATGACAGAATAACTTCTTCCAATTGTTAGTGAAATATAGCAGCGAATGGCTATAAACTTAGCAGGCTAGAATGTGTCAAATTCCACGCAATGTCAGTCATGACAAGGGTGTTCTTATCACGACGTCCACAACGTAATTTCCAAAACGACACTGTAATTTCTCCTTCATCAACTGTTCATTGAAAAGTTAACAATAACCTACCTGCGAACAAAACTGACTTTGCATAGCATGGTCATGATACTCCAGGCTAAAACACATGCACAGAATGACAAGGTTGGTTGGCTAGCTTGCTAGCACTCTGGGTGAACCATTCTAACCTGCCCTTGAAATTTCAATTCTAATTTGAATGGAATGTACCATTGAAGACAGCAGTAGATCTTCATTTACCAAACGTTTAAAACAATTTCAACTAGCTGTATTGTTGGTAAATGTGCTAGCATAAATACATGTCAAAATACTTATATTTAAGTACTAAATGCATATTACATACCAAAGACAGTGAGAAAAAAAACAATATCACTACTCAGAATTTCCCTTAGTACCCTTTACAGAAAATTGGGCTTTCCCGTTCCTGTTAGTTTAGCAATACTGTCATTTATGCTAACGACAGTCTGTCAACAACTTGCTCTTCCCCTTTCTGGATTACGAAAATTGGATATTGGATTTAGTTTGGACCAAAGCTGTATTTAAAACAGTAAGAGGATATCAATGAGTACGGTTTATGAGGTGATTACGTGTCCACTGTATTTCTAACCCCTAACGTTGTCCAAATGGTTTAGGCTAGCTCCATTGCTAGTTTCGTCCGGCTAACACGCGAGCAGGCCTATGTATTTATGTGTTGGATTTCAATTAGTTGTGTTCTCGCTAAATAAATAAATATATATGAATAACAGTACTTAAATAGAGTAGCACGCGTGACAAAGAAAATAAGAAATGTTAGGCGGCAGGTCAGCTGAAGATAGCCAACTAGCCAACACTCTGGATGTGCCCCGCCCCTTTAGCTCTGGCTGGATGAGCTCCGATGATGCTTTGCGGCTGAATCTCCTCCTCGCGGATGATGGCGGCGAGACTGAATTCGTGTAAATTATAATCTGTACAACGTTGATGCGATTTTCTTTATTTAATTCGTCATTGACAGTTTACCAAGAATAGTATTTTCCCGTGCACGTCAGAAACGGGTCTGGTAAGTTTAGCGGTCCTTGTAATTTTATATTAGGGGGATTCGTGCACGTTAGCTAGCAAGCTAAAGAGGAGAGAGGGTTTCTTGTTGAGACTCTTCCTTCTCCGCCATTTTGTGACAGTAAGAAACTGATAACGAAGCAGCCGGGTGGTAACAACCCAGTGCGCAAAATTGGAACGGTAACAGTATTTGTGAGAGTTTGCTTTTGATATATCTAGATAGCGTCTCGTGTTTAGTTTGCATTTGTCAACTGGAATGGTTGAGATGCTTCGATGCAACTATGTTTGCTCTTGAAGTCGTGCACAGCGCCCGTACCGACTCATAATGGCTAACATTAGCGAGTTCACTTTAATTCACGGTTTGGGCTGGGTTCGGGAAATGGTTGCAGAATCCTTTTTGGAACGGATTCATTATTATGCCAGGTGTATTTTTCTAAGCCGAATGAAATAAAGGGGATGTACCCCACCTTGCTAGTTTAACGATAGTGCTAACATTAGTTGGTTCATTGGACGTGTAACATTAATGTCAGCTAGCTAACGTTTAAGTTATCTAACGTTAACATCGTCTTTTTATGGTAGGTTCAGAAGGCCAGTGTTGCACTACCTAGAAGTCGGCCGAACTTGTAAAACTATCTTTTGCTAAAACGATTATTTGAGTGTTCACAGAATTGCTTTCGAGCGTTGTTATTGAAAGGGTGGGAGCTACCAAGTGTTAGCCAATTTGGCTTTTGTCGACTAGTGCTGGAAGTTGCCTTAGGTCACACGTGAAATTATTCAAATTCGTTGATTATTTGTCGGAAAGTTAAATACACGCCAACAAATCAGAAACCTTGCTATTGCGTAACGACAGGCGGATATGTATGCAAGTAATATTTGCAGAATGATTGGAACCACCACGTGCCTCAGGGCCAGGCACAGTCGGAAACCGCGAAAACGAGTGTAACGATAGTCTCCCGTAGGGGAGATGGTGTGTCTGATGTAAATATAATCGTTCGTTTCACTGGGACCTAGTTCAAATACAATGTAAAGGAACCTGTACAGAGGAGACGTTTGAATTAACTCTTTCCCTTTTCTCCCTCTAGACGTCAGAATGACTAATGAGGAACCTCTCCCGAAGAAGGTACGGATGTGCCATATTGCTCGATAGTGTCTCGACTTTCTCCAATTCCAGCTTTCCGCTTTGTTTACTGAAATGTTGCGTTTGTTTACCATTTAGGTTCGCCTTAGTGAATCTGATTTGAAGACCCTGACCAGAGAAGAATTATGTGCAAGGTATGAGTTGATGTCCCCTCGAAATGTATACTACCTTCATCAGTATGTACTTTACAGCAACTGCATAGTAGTTGACCCAATGCTTAATGTATGCATTTTCTTTGCTTATAGGTGGAAACAGCATGATGCCTATGTCCAGGTTCTTGAAGCGAAATATGCTGATTTAAACTGTAAGTCTGCTCTTGTCTCGGGCAATGAGAGAATGCAAATGTCAAACTAAATGTTGACAATGTTTTGCATGTTTATTATATGCTGTGCTTAGTCTTTAAAGGTTCACCCATTTCTTAGCCTAACTTCAACCTCTGCATTATTTTGAAAAATGCTGAAAGGTGGTGGGGGGAGGGGGGCATAAACTGCTGTGAATGATGAGTCTTGATCAACAAGTAAAAATGACTAACTCGCAGTGGGGCCTAGGGGAGTTGGGCTGCCCATTTCATGGCGTAGATATGTACCAAATGGTCGTGGATGCGTCAGCATCGGCCTTGCAAGGTTCAGGATGATTTTTTGAGCCATTTTCAATCCATAAAAATGCTGATTTTTTTTTTTAACGCGAAGTTTGTCTGTTAACACCAGCATTGATGTGTCATCACAGTTCAGTCATACTCATTTAGTTCACAGCTAAAATTAAAAAAAAGCCACACATTTTAGGATGCACTACCTGTTCAATACATGACTGTCAAAGTCTCCAGAGTTTGTGAGCTTTCTTGGTTTAATGGCTTCTGCTCTTGCACGGTGGTAGCGAACGATGTGACGGGGCTGAAGGAGTCTGAGGAGAAGCTGAAGCAGCAGCAGCAGGAGTCCGCACGCAGGGAGAACATTCTAGTCATGCGGCTGGCCACCAAGGAACAGGAGATGCAGGAGTGCACAGTAAGTGTCAGACCGTGACCTCACCAATGAGACCCGTCCATAGGCATGAAGGGACACACACCCCATAGGCATGAGGAGACACACACACCCCATATGGTTAAGGGGAGACACACACACACACACACCATAGGCATGAGGAAAGATACACACACACACACCATAGGCATGAGGAAAGATACACACACACACACCATAGGCATGAGGAAAGATACACACACACACCATAGGCATGAGGAGACATGCAATCACACCATAGGCATGAGGAGAGATACACACACACATCCTAGACATGAGGATAGATACACACATACACACACCATAGGCATGAAGAGAGATATATACACACACACACACACACCATAGGCATGAAGAGAGATATATATATATATATATACACACACACACACACACACCCCATAGGCATGAAGAAAGATACACACACACCATAGGCATGAGGAAAGATATACACACACACACACCATAGGCATGAGGAGAGACACACACAAACCATAGGCATGAGAAGAGATGCACACACACAATAGGCATAAGAACACACACACCATAGGCATGATGAGACACACACACCATAGGCATGAGGAGAGATATACACACACACACAATAGGCGTAAGAACACACACACACACACACACACACACACACACACACCATAGGCATGAGGAGAGATATATACACACACACACCATAGGCATGAGGAGACACACACACACACACCATAGGCATGAGGAGACACACACACACACACAATAGGCATGAGGAGAAACATACACACCATAGGCATGAGGAGATACAGACATACACACCATAGGCATGAGAAGACACACACACACACCATAGGCGTGAGGAGATACACACACACACACACACACACACCATAGGCACGAGAAGAGACACACACACACACACCATAGACATGAGGAGATACACACACCATAGGCACGAGAAGAGATACACACACACACACACACACCATAGGCACGAGAAGAGATACACACACACAAACACACACACATACCATAGGCATGAGGAGAGACACACACACACACACCATAGGCATGAGAAGAGATATACACACACACACCATAGGCACGAGAAGATATACACACAGACACACCCCATTAGCATGAGGAGACATAAGAGACTTGTGGACATACATGAGTAACCTGGAGAAACTGTTATTAGGCAAAACATTGATCAGTGTATGGTAATATGTTGCTAAGAATGTAGTCAAATATTAGATGTATTTTGCTAATACACAATAATTGTCACCACCATTTATGTCACATAAAATAAAAAAGGTCAGTTCAGTAATACATTGAATGTAATGTCCCATGTAGGAGATGTTAAACATTCAGTAAGTCGCTTTGGACAAAAGTGCCTTAACTCTAACTTAATGAACTATGAGAGAACTGAAGAGCACCGTCTGTAAGGGTCTGTCCAGCCCTCGGCTTGCTCCCTGTAGACGCTGTCCCATTTCTAGTCTAGCTCGCTGGGCTGTGTCCTGTTCATGACAGCCTGCTGTTTGACATGCAATACGGATCAAGTCTGAATGTCATCTGTGGCCTTGGCAGAGAATAAGCTGGTCTGGTTTGTCTCAGTTACGGACTGAACGCAGGTCAGCGCCCCACCCTTGCTCAGCACTGCCACTGCCACTGCCACTCTCGGGGCCAAGCAACGAGAGCAAACGTAAACACCCGGTCCTCTGGGTCTGTGCAGGGGAGGACCAACATTGTCTCATTGGTATCATGTCAGAAAAATGTAGCAAAGTGTCCCTGGCCCACCCAGAATCTGATAGGAGGGCCAGGAGTGACGTAAATTAAATCAGAGGTCTACACGGTGACTCGTTTTGTCATCTTGCTTTGTAATTTTGTAATGTTTTGGATTTCGGCAAGATGGAAGACCTGTAGGCCAAAAACATTGCACAGTATTAGGCATTGTGCAGAAAGAGTCCCCGTTACGTCAGTGACCTCGTTCTCTCTTGGAACGTTACAAAGAGTTGCAGGCAAACATCAGTGTGTGTGTGGAGCAGTGCAACTATAATAATAGCAGGCCATTTTTTAGACAATTGTATTTGTTTTGGCACTTTATAAATAGAATAGAATTAATAGTTATAGACCGGCTCCAAGCACATGGTGTTTGCCAATCAGTCAGAACCTAAGACCTTCATTGTTAAAGGTGGCACGATAGCAGTCTATTACGTTACTTGCGGCAGATATAATTTACAGTAAGTTAGTAAGTATTATGACAACTACCCTGGGTGTAAAATCATTACTCTTTCATCATTTAAATGTTTAATATCCCACCAGCTGGTTGGAGTCCTTTTGTTTACTGGTGCTCGTCGCATTCCCTTAAGCGCATGTATCGCATTAACATGTATGTGGTGGGGGTGTCCAAACGCATTGTAGGTAACTGTCATTCTGTTTAACTGTAAAGTTGCTGTGAGTCTGCAATATTCATACGAGTGTTTGAATATTACTCTATTTTAATAGTCACATCATCTAGGCTGTTAAGTTGTTGTTGCTGCTCATTCATGTATGCCGTAGCAACCTGTCTAACAGTAGGCTGGTGCTATGGATGAGACAGACTAACGTGAAACTGACATTTGCTTTGAACTGTTTTTATCTGATTTTAAAACGGCTTCAAGTGTTGTAGTAATGTTGTTTTCATGCTGTTTGTTATATGTAGCTGTTTGTCTTCATGTATTAACTGGTCCCTCCTTGGCCCTCAGACTCAGATCCAGTACCTGAAGCAAGTCCAGCAGCCCAGCGCCGCCCAGCTCCGGTCCTCCATGGTCGACCCTGCCATCAACTTAATTTTCCTCAAAATGAAGGCTGAACTGGAACAGACTAAAGACAAACTGGAGCAAGCCCAAAATGAACTGAGTGCCTGGAAATTTACACCTGATAGGTAAACACAACCAAAAATAACTCCCCCCTCCAAAAAAAAAAAAGCGCGCGCACAAACAAACAAAAACAGTCAAGACTTTTCCTGACTCACCCCTCTCTTCTGCAGGAGTGCAGACTATGGTGGGGGAAGTGGCTGTGACATGCTATATATCACCATTGAGACGTTTAAAAAAAAAAAAAAAAACAGACTCGAAAGACATTTTCTCTTGTACTGTCCTGCTAGAACACATACAGTAATGTAAGCATCAACACAGCACTGAAAAAAAAAAAAAAAGCTTTGGTCAGGTGACTTCTGTTTCAGCTACCCCCTCTCTCTCCCCTGGTGGTGCAGAGGCCAGAAGGAAAATCGGGACTGTTCCTGAAGAGGCGGTCGCGTTGGGAACGTGACCTCGCCCCGCCCTGCCCCCTCAGACACGCCCACTGCTCCATGCTAGACAGTTTGCTGGTATTGTAAAACACACAAAAAAAGGAAAGATGGTGGCCTTGGCGTGGTGAGACATGGCTACGAGAACTTTAGACTTTAAAATCCACCAATTGAACATTTTTAAAAAGACGTCCCTGTTAAAATGGTTGACAGTGGAATGCATATGGCCCTTTCCTTTCCTCTTCAACCTCCGTATGTCACGAGACTCTTAAGCATCTGGGAAAGACTGTAGCGTTTCCACGTAACTCCTGAGGGGGAAGAGCCGCTAGAGTGATGTAAGACAGAGGGGAGGTGCTCATACAGTGATGCAAGACTGTGGGTGCTGGGGGGTGGAGCTCAGAGAGTGATGTAAGCATTGGGGGAGGAGCCAAAGACAATGACGTAAGACTCTTGGGGGGGAGGAGCCAGACCCTCCATTCGCCAACGACTTTGGTTAACACAACATACGGTAGTCAAACTCCTTATCTTTATGTTTCTGTTTTATGTTGAATTTATTCTTTTTTTGTTTTTGTTGAAGTTTTAAAGGGTGCCTTTTTTACACACAGCAGTGGCTTTTGAAGGCGTTTTGAGTGACCTTCACACTGCTGTATGTGCAGAGATGTTTCTCACTGTTTGAATGCAAATGTATGAACATGAAGAAATGTTTACTGTTTTAAAATTGTATCGATTATACTGCTGTTCTTAACGAATCCAACATTGACATCAAGGGAAGTTCGTATTCTCTGTCAACTTAGTCAGTCTCAGGTTCCGCTTTCATCTTTAACCTGTTCATGTCTAATATCAGAGATCTTTTCCAGGTAAAATGCAGGTAAAAGTCTGGTTGTTCTTTTCTGTTTTGTTGAGTTCACCTTCCCACATAAAAAAAAATGAAGTTTGTGGGAATCCGTGTGTTTTGACATGGGTCATTTTTGATTTTAATGTCAGAAAGTGCGTTTTGATTTAAAGGATCATAAATAATGTGAAACAATGATTTCAAGACATCAGTGCCGAGTGTGTCCTATATAAACAAAAAAAAGTCAGCTTTTGATGCAAAACATTTATCCACTGGGGAAGAATAATTTCAGGGTCAAAGATTTAATCTTTTTTTTTTTTTTTTTTTTTTACACAACTCCTTAAACTATACACACCCTAGGGTTACTTCTCATTAGTATTTCTCAACCATGACTTTAGAATGATTAAGGGACTAGGGGTATAATCTGGTCTTGCACATTTTTTACTTCTGGCTTGGTTTGACAAGTTTCTTGAAGTTTCACTGTCCTCATGTACCCTGTAATTCTCAGCAAAGTAATTGTTTAGGCAAATAATTGTTTTCATTGACCTATTTGCCAATGCCTGTTTTCTTGCACAACACGATACCGTGAGTTGCCCTGAACTATCAACACTAATGGCCGTTTTGTGTTTGGGCCAGTATGGTTTGTTTGCTGGTGGAGGTTAGGTCTGAGGGAATAATGGGACTTTATGGAACTGTTGGTGTTTTCGCATTTAGTCCTGGGGGGGAGGTATTTCAAGTGTGTGGTTTAGTGACCCCCCTCCCCCCGGATTAGGCACTCAGTAAGTGGTAAGCCTTCAAATAGAAGAGTGCTATGGCTTCCCCCAGCAAAACAAAGCCATAGGGCTCTTCTTTAGGGGGCTCTACTCCTTTATCTGAGTCAGTCACTGGACTACATGCATGGAATACTCCCCCTTGGTGTACAGCTGTTCTGTTCATAGCGTGAGGTGTCATGGTGGCTTGATTTATAGAGTAGAGTAATGATGGAGGCTGGTTTGTCCAGTTGGGGCTTCGACAGCAGATGTTCACAGAAGCAAAAGCTGAGTTCATGAAGGGTAACCCATGGGTCGATGGTGGTGATTCTGTGTTTTTCAAAGCTCAGTAGAAAGAACCTCTGCTCAATAAGTTTGATGCCAACTTGATATATTTTTGTCGTGCATCTATCTTCAATGCTGTTTTGGTGCATTTTTTGTAATCCTTGTGATGTTCCTAGTTAAAAATATTGAACTTTAAGAACATCAGGCTATAGTCTTGAAAGGGTTTTTAATGGACCTCAATGCATCTGGATGTAGGGACTGCACTGTTTAAAGAGAAGTACAGGACAAGTGGGTGGCCTTGAGTGAGCTGCGCCGGTTGTGAAATGTTAAAATGGGTTACTGTTGGGGACCGCATCAGAGTGGGTGGGTTTCAGTTGGATTCTAAATTGGAGGATTCCATGTGTGTGGGTTCCGTGGAGTCCATTCCAATGGTGGGTTCTGAACTGACAAGGAAGGATTCCGTAGGTGGAATTCCACAGGCCTGGCTGGACTGAGTGGCTGCCTGTGTCCAGTCCACACGTGAGGCCTGCCTGCCTGTCTCCCTCCCTGTGTTCATCTCGTGATGCCAGGCCTCTCTCCTTTGCAGCCAGACGGGTAAGAAGCTGATGGGCAAGTGTCGCATGCTGATCCAGGAGAACCAGGAGCTGGGCAGGCAGTTGTCCCAGGGTCGCATCGCCCAGCTGGAGGCCGAGCTCGCCTTACAGAAGAAGTACAGCGAGGAGCTGAAGAGCAGCCAGGACGGTGAGGAGCCTCTCTTTTCTCTAGTTCCACTGAGTTTGGGATGCAAAACCATTCAATTCTAGACTAAAGCCCTTCTGAAACACTGCAAGGGTTGGTTTTCTGGCTTGAATTACTGCTTTGCATTTTCTGTCTGAGATCTCACTCTTGTTGTCCCATCACTCACCCTTGGGTGCCTATGTACCGAGCTGAGAGCATTATTTGACTGGTGTCTTTCAAGTCCGCACATCAGACTGTACTCAGGCAGTGCCAGAATGAATAGTGAGGGAAAGTCGGTGACGTGCTGATCTGACTAACAGCATCTCTCTCTCTCTCTCTCACTCCCTCTCTCTCCACCGTCAGAACTGAACGACTTCATCATCCAGCTGGATGAGGAGGTGGAGGGGATGCAGAGCACCATCCTGACGCTGCAGCAGCAGCTGAAGGACACGCGGCAGCAGCTCACCCAGCCGCCTCAGGCCCAGGGCGCCTCCGCCACAGCGACCGCCGGGCCCAGCAGGACCGCCCCCTCCTCCCCCTCCACCTCCTCCGAGCCCGGCGCCCAGACTGAACCCGGCCCAACCCCCGGAACCAGCGCCACCGGGAAGGACTGCGGAAGGGTCACCAACGGCCCCACCAATGGGAACAACAGCGGCCAGCGAGGGGGCGCGGCGGCCTCGGGAGTGGCAGGGCTGTACCAGGAGGGCAGCAGCATGGAGGAAGACTTCCCGCCATCGCCGTTGGCGTCAAGCCCGGCCCACGGGGAGGGCTCCAAGCTGTCGAACCACTCGGAGGAGGCGGCTAGCCAGGGGGGCGGGGAAAGGTTTGTGAGGCGGCTGAGCGTGGGTTACGAGAGCGTGGACTCCCCGACGGGAAGCGAAGCCTCCGCCACCCAGCACTCCAACGACACGGACTCCAACGCCGATTCACACGAGGCCGCCACCGCCCCCGTCGCCAAGGGCAGCAGGACTGCTGGGACACGGCACGCCACGCAGAATGGCCTGGACTCTGCTGCAGCCGCCGCTGCTGCCGCGGCAACCACCAGCGCCACGGTGACTACTAACTCCTCCTCCACAGGGTCTGTTTTGTAACGTTCTTCAGTCGTCATTGATGTTGTTTTTTTTTATACTTAAAACAGATTTAATCAACACATGATAGCGCCAGTGGCAAAGACATGTTCATCCTCATGCTTTTGTTTAAATTTTTTCCCTTTGCTTCTGTTGACAACAGTTGTGGAAGGATAATTTAGTTGGTTAAGCGAAGTGCTTTGATTTTAAACTTTTTTTTTTTGTTTGTTTGTTTCGTTTTTTTGTTTCCCTCCTGTTGATGTCTGAAGGATATTTGATCACCACTGGTTTTATTCACCTCATTGGCTCGCTAAGAAGTGAAATCACTTTGCGTTGTTCCACTGTAAAGTCCAATAAAGTCATGAGGCCACCGGGTCTAGTCTGCAGTAGACCTGTTCTAAATGAGTCGACTCTTAACTCTGTCCCTCCATGGCAGACACTTTTTTTTTTTGTGTGTGTTTGTAGGTTTTTTTTTTGTCTCCAAAATATGCTCTAAATTCACGTTTATTCTGATTTCAATCCTTTTCATGTACTGACCAAATATCAATAAATAATTTTAATAGAATGTCAGAGTTGCTTTTTCAATGTTAGTTTCCATCAAGCTTAATTCAGTTTCAATTTGTCTCTTAAATTAACAATGTGTTAATGATAACAATTGTCAATTCGTTTTGTGGGAGAATGAAGCCTCAGGTGATCCTCACAAGGTACCTATTAAGGAATTGGCTTTATGTTGTATTGCAGGGCGTCTGTCCACTTCGAGGTGCATTTCAGGACTGCAGGTAGCCTACAAGTACTGGGATTAAACACCTGGTGAATCATCCTTACCACAAGGTGGTGCTAATGCTGAGGTCTGAGCTGCACATGTTTAAGGTTCTTGGTTATGTATAATAACAGTGTAAAAGATGCCACTCGCCATTGAATTTGAGGGGACACATACGCACATTAGGATAGGTTTTGGTGAAAGGCCACGCAGTAGTAGTAAGTGGGCAAATCAAATAAACTTAAAATCATCCAGCACAGCAGTATGTTGACCAGGGCATATCTCAGTGCTATAAAAATGTATAGAAGTGTCTGAAATTGTTAATCTAATGCTGAAAGTGGGCAGGGAGACTACTACGAAGCAAATTCAACATACCCATGTTACAACGGTGCTCATCAATTTAAATCAACCCAGATTCTCTCCTAAAAAGGGGCGGGGTTGACACCAGATGACCAATCGCAAACACGGAGAGGTGTAGAGTCGCATATTTCACTCAAGACCAAACTCGAAGAATTCAAATTTATAATACAGGCTGAAAGCAACACAGTTTGAAAGCTGGCAAACAATGCCGACTGTGAGAGTCCGTAAGATTATTTTATCATCACTGCCCTATGAAGGCATCAGTAGGCCTACCGTTTTGTCACTAGCTTTCGCATTTTTTTCTCTAGTCATTTATACTTCAGTCATTTTCACTAACCCTCAACATTTGTATAGACATTACCAGTGCGCTACTTAGTACGTGCGTAACTTGGGCACTAGAGCTGTAACGACAGCAGCGTGAAACTAGCCTAAATACAGAAGGTCGCTTCCGGTCTCGTTTTCTGCATGGGAGATGGTAAAAATTCTAAGTAAAAGCCCAAGAATACTGCGGTATAACAGCACGAACGAAATTATCTTACTTTAGTTTAATCTATAGCGATAAAGCATTTTGACATTTAATGCTCTAAAAACATGTGTAGGCTTAACTCATCGCCCCGTCGCACCAGTGTTGATAGCCTTAGTTGTATTTGCTTTAGTGTGGTGTATCAAACTACCAATTTCGCCACTGTTCAGAGAAATATCTCACCATAAAATAAAAAACGCGGCATATCTCCTTTCTTACGGCACTTATGTCACTGCACAATGAAGTTAAAATAAAAAAATAAACAAATAGAACAACTTTAAGAACGCTTGTTGCCCTTACAGGAGATCTATGTTAGGAGATATACAGTATATGTGGCGACTACCATATTTGTGTGACGCACAACTCAAGGGGGCGGTGCCCGGCAGAGAGTTCCAACAATGAGTGGTCCTAACTAAAGACACGGCAAACAAAACATACAAGCAAAATAAAACACTCCTATAGAAACAAACAAAACGTGACACATAACATGGACCACCCACCATTGTCCAACCTCCCCATATGACACATAGATTGTAAAATCTGATTGTTTCAAGGTGCAAAACAAGATTCTAAAATAAAAAGTTAGTCCAACCTTTCAAGTCGTATCCCTATTGTACCTAAAAAGTTGGAGCACAGCTAAAGTTGTTACAGTTGGAGCACAGCTAAATAACATTTGTGTAATCAACAACTTGAATAATCACCTTTATGACCCATATAAAGAACTGTGAATTTCTTGGATGATGACATGTGTCATTTGTCATTTATTTTAAGTTGTGTTCTAGTTAGTCCTAGTTAACACATGTGGCGCTTTAAAATTTAAACTGTGTTGCCATATCCTTTTTCTCCAAGCCTCTCAACACCACAGACCACCACTGGTATTTTTGTCATTGAGGCATAACACTGGCGCTCCACCTAGCATCTTCCCCAAAGACATTAACATGATACATCAGCTTGTTCTCATAGGTTTCTCTGTTTCATTTACCCATTTATTGTCATTGGCTCCAGACACTTATAGCAAACCACATAGTTGTGCCCATTAGATAGAAAACGAAGTCTGTATAGTGCTTATAAACAGATAGATTGATCTGCCAATACCAATACACTCTCCCCACTAAACCTCACCTTAATTCCAGCTGTACAGCACCACTGCATTGTGAGACGCACAGAAGCACTGGGCTCAACCCTGCATGCTCAGTCATGGGAAGTGGACATGCTAGCAAAGAAGCTAAAACCGGCGACTACTAGCAACACAGAGAGAGGTTACTCTCTGACCACCTCTATCTGTACCAACAGGCCTCTGAATTACACATTTCTGACCAGCAGAGGGGGTTGGAGGGTCGTTGGATTTCCAAAGACTTTGGACAGCTAGACAGATAGATAGATAGATAGACTGATACATAGATAGATAGTACTACCGTTACACTCTCCCCACTAAACCTCACCCTCATTCCATCTCTACAGCACCACTGCACTCTGCACTGTTAGAATCACATGACTGTCTGCCTTCATACAGGTCACAGTAAAACATCACACAGGAAGCACTGGGCTCAACCCTGCATGCTCAGTCATGGGAGGTGGACATGCTAGCAAGGAAGCCACAACTGGGGCAGTGTAATGAGTCTGAGGTATCTATGTCTGTTTTTGCAGCCTGTTGCCAGTCAAGTTGACTGTGAGTGTTACGGGTTAAAATAAACAAATAATGCATTTCCATTCACATGAGGTGGTTAAGATAGCTGTCATTTGAAAATGAACCCTGCAGTGACACAGACTACCGGACAGATCCTTCTGAGTGATGGATTGCCTTCAGACTTTCAAATGGCCGCGTGTTTGCGGGCTTGGCTGCGTTGCTGTTCTGCTGGTGTAAATATGTCTACTCTGTGTTATGATGTGTTCTCCTCTCTGCAAGAACCACCTACACCCAAGGAAGAAACAAACACAGGGCCTTGTGGTGGAAAATATGTGAATGAAAACTCAATAATCTGTGTCTGTATACTGATAACAATCAGTATAACTACTAGGGTAGTCATGATAACAAGCTATTAAAACTACTATGCTACTACAACATTATTTACACTTTTGCTATGAATTACATCATGATTTTTCCTAAACGACCAGGAACAAAGAGTCTTATTCCGATCAGAAAAGAAGAGTGTTTACTCTATCACAAATCTACAACTCAGATAGGACAGCCTCACGTTCACACGTGAACATTGCTGCATGTTGACAATGACAAAATATTTAGTACCCATACAAAGCAGACGACTGATTCACACTCACTCCACACACACACACTCAGACGACGGTAAAGTGAAGAACAAACAGGAAAAGAGAGTAAAGTGAAAGAGAAGAGGAGAAGATGGCATCCACCCCCTGTACTCTAACAGTGTTACTGACCTGACCAAAGCCTTTACCAATCATGGTGTAGGTGGTAGAAGCCTGAACTTGCTCCCCTGCAGTCCACTGGCATGGATCATTTATGTTACCATGCATGTAAAAAGTAATTCTTGACATTGGTCATTTCTTGTAAAAAATGTAATTTAATTTTACCAACACTCTGTCATCCTGAGTACAAAAGGGCCCATACTTCCACTTATGCACAGAGTGTCTCATATCAGTAATGGTGGTGGCAGGTGATGGCAACATTTGAATGGTAACATTATAGTAACGATAATGAGTCATTATAAATAGCATGTCATTATAAAAAGTATGAGAATATGTCAAAAAGAATAATATAGTTTCCTAAGTAATTGCTTTATTCCCAAACAGTTTACAGAACAGCAAAATACCATGGCACATTTGATCTAAAACACTGTAAAACCAAAATATGTGTGTGTGTGTGTGCGTGTGTGTGTGTGTGTGTGTGTGTGTGTGTGTGTGTGTGTGTGTGTTTGTACAAAAAGTATATGAAACAAGAGTGTAAGCCAGGGTGGGAATCTTTGGATTGTCTAAACACAGATGGCCTTCTAGTTGCAATTATTCATAAGCTGTGGGTCTGTGGTTGTTACATTATGCCTCTAATAACATGATTTTCTCCCTGTGCTTCTTCATGCAAGGGTTAAACTTAGTGTGATATTGCATTATAAGATGATTTATTTGCCATGTTTGGGTTCATTTGAATGATCTTGAGTGGTCTCAGTCCTGCAGTGGAATAGATTAGTCTTAACATGGATCTCAGAAACATGAGAATTCTGGTCTCTGTGGGTTGTAGGTAACCCCCCTTTGGAGGGAACAAACCCCCTCTAATTGACTGTGTGATCCCTGTCATAAACACCACTGTCCATGTGATTAATTATTATACCAGATGTAGGGCTAATTGAAATGGGTATTTAAAGGGAAGAGAGTCAAAGGACTGGGAGCATTCTGTAGCCAGAGCTTCCCGCACTCTATGTGTGTAGTAGTCATTAGCTTCTGAGCAGCCAGGTATGTTCATACTCTCTGAATGTTTGGATGTTTTTTCGTATGTTTCTTTTTTGTTTGTAACTTTAGATTACTCACTTCAGACTCATTTGAATATGTAATTGTATTAGTAACTTGTACCTGACAAAATAAATTGTGATGCTCTGATCAACTGTGGCCTCTCCAGAAATTCTAAACAAGAGAAGTATTACTAGGTAGCACTGTTTCCGCAACAACTGGCTAGGATTAGTTACAAACCGAAAAGCAGTAATGTAAGTCTTGAGATACCAGGCTAATCACCTGGGCTAGACACGCTGCAGCAGAACTGTTATATTATATTAAACAGCGGTGGATTGCCATCCAGCCTCTGCACTGGATCGAATGGTTATACAGAGATCGTATAGCAGCCTGGCACCCGGTTCCTGAACCGGCTCAATCTAACATTCTGGTAAGCCCCATAGCAGCACTTTAGCCTCTGATTTAGTCTCCAGAACTAGTAACAGGTTGTGTCTGTGGAATATGCCAAAAGATAGAAATCGCCCGTGGCAAAATCCTGTGCGACACTATTCCTAGAAGAAACCAGTTATTAAAAAGTGAAAGGGGTATTCGTCAAAACAGATTGTATGCATCCAAAGAAATGACCCTAGGTCAGCCTACCTAACGGGTAGCAATATAACATTAAAAACCAGGAACTAAGGCTGGGCTAAATCTAAGGAGTTCCTAAATGAGTGGAGTCAGATTAATTAAGGTTTTACCAAGATATATATTTCAGCAAAGCGCAGAGAGACAAACACCTAGAAACCTTCGGCCACTCCCAGTTTCGCCATTGGTTTGGAAAGTGGTTCCTTCCAAGAGAGAACTAAAAACTCAGAACTAACACTAGGAGCTACAATAAGCAGAGTAAAACTCTGGAACTTAACAGGAACTTAACAGACACATTGTGCTCACCGTAATGCTGTAATTCCTTTCTGATACGGTATGATATCTCCTAAATAATACTACACTGTTTGACAGACGTCTGGTATGTGGGGGTTTGTGTAAGTGTATGTGTATTCATATGACTGTGTTCATTCTGTATGTTGTAATTCCTCTGAACAGTAGCTTAAACAGCATTGGGGCCCGCTGGTCTGCCAGCAGGTCTGCCAGTAGGTCTGTCAGCAAGTCTGCTAGTAGATCTGCTGCTGTTCTGGTCTTCACCACCAGACAGCGTCTTTAAATAAACAAACAAACAAACAAAGGTATCATCCCATACTGAGGAGCATAAACAAGAAGATGACCAAACATGATGACCAGTGACTCGCTGCAGAAGGCCCAGCTTGGGTTGGGTTGAGGTGCTGAAAGGCTGCATAGTGTCATATATAAATGCAACATATACTGTATAAAACCCTGTAGTATTTTTTTTTTTACTCACTGATGGATTTCTTCGCTCTCTTCTAGAATCTGAAATATGAACGAGATTAAATGATAGAATTTGGAACTTTAGAGTTGATAGTATTGTCATCATAAAGTTGTTTACAGTGTTGCCAGTGAAACACTCACTTGTCCTTCCCTTGCCTATCACCACTACTATCAGCAACCCAGCAGCCAACAGACTGAGAGAGACAACAAGTCCAGAACCTGGAGGAACAGTTTTTGGGGGAACTGAGGGAAGGAAAAGAGAGAATACACAGGAGGGATAGAGATTCAGAGAGAAAGAGAGAGAGAGAGAGAGAGAGTGATGGGGAGGAGGGAGGGAGGGGGACAACGCAAAGTGTGTGTTTAATGAATGTACAGTTAAATGCTGTAAACACAAAAGTGTGTAGCACAGTAAATACTGTAGTTAACCCGTTTTCTTAAACCATCCAACCTACCAGTGTCCACTAAGCTTATGACTCTTCTTGTGTTAGTGTTAGTGTGGGATATTTTTTATGTTAAGATGAACATGGATTAGCTTATCAGTATGAGAGTCTCACTTTAGGAAGAGTAGACTTAACAGGAAGCAGACATAGACCATTACACAGGCACCAATTAACAATTAACTGAGGGCCTCAGGATATCTGCACCAGATGGGGAAGGGGTCAGACGTTCTCAGAGGAGCCTTAGGCACACACAGGGGTCACAGAGGATGTCAGGGGGTCTCAGGAGATCCAGACACCCACAGACACACACATTGACACATAAGCACACACACACACAAGGGTACTCAGGGGAGTTACAGAAGAGGGAGTAGTTAATTCTGATTGGTTTTGGCAAACAGCCAGATAGGACACATCCCACAGGTTACAGGCCTTAAAATGGCATGCAAAACGTTCATACAATGAGATCGAGCTAATCCATGGACCATCTCCTTATTGTAGCTTATTGATTACAATAATAAACCTCCAGATTTCTACATTCGGTCTCGGGTCTTCTGATTTAAAGAAAAGGTGTAGTGAGATCCCATTCTCGCCACAACATTAGCTTTAAGGTATTTTGGATAAACCCAACAGCTCAATAAAAGAATGACTTTTAAAACTGAGTAGCATATTGCACAATTTGAAGAACTGTAGCATAATTATTAGAGACTGAGGGGATCAGGGGAGAAGGAGGGAGGTGGGGGAGAAGGACCTTCTGTCATAAGACTGCAAGTAAGTCATGTCAGTACAGAGACCTATTCTGTCAAGAGACGCCATGCCAGTTAGTGTCCACTAAGCTTATGATTCTTTAAAGTTAGTGTTAGCCTTAAGGTATTTTCGATAAAACTGCTCCATGAAAAAAAAAAGACTTTTAAAACTAGAGAGTAGCATATTGCACAATTTGAAGAACTTTAGCATATTTATTAAAGACTGAGGGGATCATGGTCTGCTGTACCTGATGGGCTTGAGGTTGAGTTTGAGGAAGCATCGTAGACCTTTTTCATTCGGGGAGAGGATTTCAATACAGAGGTAGAGGAAGTTGTGGATTTAACACCTGTGTGATTAAACAATGTACATAAGTAACTCATCACAACAATTAGATTCACTCCTATTGATGAAACAGTGTAAATCTGAATAACCGTTGTAAGGTGAACTACACAACTCAAAGCAGTGACATTCATTGCAAGACAGTTACAAAACTACTAGACAATTAAACATGGAAGATCATGCATTCCCTTAAAATAGTTTCACATTCCAGACATAAATGCCATCAGGAATAGTGGGCTTTAAAATCTGGATGTCTTTAGTATGATGGAGCATAAGTAGCCTGGTATAAACAGACACAAATTCACTCCATTAAAAGTGATATAGCAAAGACTTAAAGCATACTGCCTTACAGGGCGCTTTTATCACTGCATGCATGTGTGTGTGTGTGTGTGTGTGTGTGTTTGAGTGTGTGTGTGTGTGTGTGTGTGTGTGTGTAGGTGTATGTGTGTTTGAGTGTGTGTGTGTGTGTGTGTGTGTGTGTGTGTGTGTGTGTGTGTGTGTGTGTGTGTGTGTGTGTGTGTGTGTGTTTGAGTGTGTGTGTGAGTATGTGTGTGTTTTTTTTAGTGTGTGTGTGTGTGTGTGTGTGTGTGTGTGTGTGTGTGTTTGAGTGTGTCTGTGAGTATGTGTGTTTTTTTTATAGTGTGTGTGTGTGTGTGTGTGTGTTTGTGTGTGTGTGTGTGTGTGTGTGTGTGTGTGTGTATCCTGGTATAAACAGACACAAAGAAACTTCACAAAGACCAAAGATACAACTTTTTGACGTGAGATTAATTTATTTGGATGCTAGCCTGAGACAATGTACATAAGTAACTCATCACAACAATTAGATTCACTCCTATTGATGAAACAGTGTAAATCTGAATAACCGTTGTAAGGTGAACTACACAACTCAAAGCAGTGACATTCATTGCAAGACAGTTACAAAACTACTAGACAATTAAACATGGAAGATCATGCATTCCCTTAAAATAGTTTCACATTCCAGACATAAATGCCATCAGGAATAGTGGGCTTTAAAATCTGGATGTCTTTAGTATGATGGAGCATAAGTAGCCTGGTATAAACAGACACAAATTCACTCCATTAAAAGTGATATAGCAAAGACTTAAAGCATACTGCCTTACAGGGCGCTTTTATCACTGCATGCATGTGTGTGTGTGTGTGTGTGTGTGTGTTTGAGTGTGTGTGTGTGTGTGTGTGTGTGTGTGTAGGTGTGTGTGTGTTTGAGTGTGTGTGTGTGTGTGTGTGTGTGTGTGTGTGTGTGTGTGTGTGTGTGTGTGTGTGTGTGTGTGTGTTTGAGTGTGTGTGTGAGTATGTGTGTGTTTTTTTTAGTGTGTGTGTGTGTGTGTGTGTGTGTGTGTGTGTGTGTGTGTGTGTGTGTGTGTGTGTTTGAGTGTGTCTGTGAGTATGTGTGTTTTTTTTATAGTGTGTGTGTGTGTGTGTGTGTGTTTGTGTGTGTGTGTGTGTGTGTGTGTGTGTGTGTGTATCCTGGTATAAACAGACACAAAGAAACTTCACAAAGACCAAAGATACAACTTTTTGACGTGAGATTAATTTATTTGGATGCTAGCCTGAGACAGGACAGGTTTTGAAAAAACACAAATCTCCATGACACAGGGATCACACCAATAACGTTACGGCCTACGCCAAACTCTTTCATAAATAAGAAGCAGGGATGTTTACGATGAAAAACTAGTGAGTTCCCTAACTTCCCTAACACAGCCAAACATCAAGCAAGCGCAACACAAGATATAGCAAGACAGCTAACACGTTTTTACTGACTAGTCCAACAGAAAGAAGGGCAGCTCGGCATCTGACTTGCTCGGTTACTTGTTCGGTCTCTTGCTCGGTTACTCTCTCTTTCCATAAAGCATTATGTAGTTCTCGCGAGAAGTCTCACACCCTGTGCCCCAATGTTACAGGCGTGCTGTAGCAGTGGCAGAGATGCCGTTCTTCGTAATACAAGTCAGTGTACCACCAAAATGATTTTAAAGCTGTTATTTTAAGGTAAAATTGTTGCATATTGTCACTTTAAAGCAGCAATACGGAGTTCTATTCCAAAACTAGTAAGCTAACTACCTAAAAGGCATGCAAAAACCTTGCAAAACCCACCAACAGCCCAGCTGACACTGATAGAAGCTTGCCAACATGATAATTGGTGTCTTTTGGCTGTATAGCTGGCAATGCCATGGGTGTGAAAGCTTTTCTTCCATTTTTGCAGGGTGTTCCAGTGTTCCATATCCTGGATGGCTAGTGGGGAAGACACAGGTGTTTATCTGTCCTTCATATGACCATATGCTATCAAAATGAATTTGAGGATGGTACCAAAACTAGTTGCCTATTACAGTTTTTCTCGATTGCTAACACACATTTTTTGAAAGCATGCCTCGTTTCCTCAAAACTCTAAACACAAATCCCAAAACCACTCACACAAAATGCAAAACCCTTTATATATCCTGCAAAAGGCAACTTTGCTTTCAAAACAGTGTTATGTCACCTCAAAAGGGTACTTTGTTTTCTAATGACAAACACAGCCCATTATATGAGTAGACATTCTAAGCATCGATTGAACACTGATGTGCTCAATGGAAAACACTACTATGAAATGGGAAAACACCAGTATGAAGGCCTTATCAGGAACATTATGTTACTATACGCTTACTCCTGTAGTAAAATATAACTGTATAATGTTTTTACGCAAATATAGAAAAACACACAAATATACAGTAACAACTAAAATATTTCTAAAATATTTCTTTATTTATTATGATTGCAATACAGTACAGTAATGTGTCAGTGCTGATAGGACGCAATCAGTTGTGGAAATGTATATGACTTGCACATAGTCATAGCATAACTGTTTGACTGTCGGAGTTTCTGACAAAAGGCACCCTGTACACCTGCTTTATTCTCAAGGTGTTCCGCCTTAGAACACAGTCCACTGTGGCTAGGCTCACTGTATTGATGTTTAGGAATTAGTCTTGGTCATCAATGGTTGCACTTTGTATTTGTTTACGTAATTTTACAGATACAGTACAATGGAAAATACAAGAATACTATGCTCCTGATAAGGCATTCAAACTAGTGTTTTCCTGTCATAGTAGTGTTTCTTACCTATTCCCTCTTCTGAATGTCCAGAGAATGGATGCAACTGAGAAGCGGCTTATATTTGGTTGAACCCTCTGGCCAGCCTCCTGCATGGTCAAACCATGGTTGACCACAGGGTTGACCACAATGGCCCGAATCTCATCAGAGATAATGGCTCTCCTTCTTGCTCTTTCTCTTCATCCTCTTCCTCCTCCTCCTCCTCCTCCTCTTACTCTCACTCCTCTGCCTTTCTGATCACCTCTCACTTCAATGTTGCCATCAATTGTTCTCCAAACCAGGAGCTAACCTGTGGCCATCATATTGCTAAAGCTTTGATTTCAAATTGCACAACAGCCTTGGAAATGGAAGTTTTGCCAATTGAATAGCAGTGTGTTCTGTCTGAACACAAGGAGGTTTTGGCATTGATGAAGTGTGCAAAGTAGAGAGGATGGTGTTTAGTGTTTTGAAGAAAGTGTGGTTAACAATTGAAATTTGTGTCTAAAGCAGATAATTGTGTGTTGTGAGTTGAAGAAAGTGCGGTTAACAATTGAAATCTGTGTCTAAAGCACATAATTGTGCTTATAGTTTAGCAGAATTGGTTTAGGGAGTTGGCACATGAGTTACAGGTTGTGGTCATTGTGCCATACAGTTTTTCTCAATTGCTAACACACATTTTTTGAAAGCATGCCTCGTTTCCTCAAAACTCTAAACACAAATCCCAAAACCACTCACACAAAATGCAAAACCCTTTATACATCCTGCAAAAGGCAACTTTGCTTTCAAAACAGTGTTATGTCACCTCAAAAGGGTACTTTGTTTTCTAATGACAAACACAGCCCATTATATGAGTAGACATTCTAAGCATCGATTGAACACTGATGTGCTCAATGGAAAACACTACTATGAAATGGGAAAACACCAGTATGAAGGCCTTATCAGGAACATTATGTTACTATACGCTTACTCCTGTAGTAAAATATAACTGTATAATGTTTTTACGCAAATATAAAACAACACACAAATATACAGTAACAACTAAAATATTTCTTTATTTTTTCCAAAAGTGCTGTAGCCTATACATCACAGCAAACACAAATGAATGTGTAAATGATTTGCACAGAACAAACAATAGGATATAGGCCAGTACAGTCAACAAAAAAAAGAAAGAAAAATGTAAAATACAGTTTTTCTCAATTGCTAACACACATTTTTTGAAAGCATGCCTCGTTTCCTCAAAACTCTAAACACAAATCCCAAAACCACTCACACAAAATGCAAAACCCTTTATACATCCTGCAAAAGGCAACTTTGCTTTCAAAACAGTGTTATGTCACCTCAAAAGGGTACTTTGTTTTCTAATGACAAACACAGCCCATTATATGAGTAGACATTCTAAGCATCGATTGAACACTGATGTGCTCAATGGAAAACACTACTATGAAATGGGAAAACACCAGTATGAAGGCCTTATCAGGAACATTATGTTACTATACGCTTACTCCTGTAGTAAAATATAACTGTATAAAGTTTTTACGCAAATATAAAACAACACACAAATATACAGTAACAACTAAAATATTTCTTTATTTTTTCCAAAAGTGCTGTAGCCTATACATCACAGCAAACACAAATGAATGAGTAAATGATTTGCACAGAACAAACAATAGGATATAGGCCAGTACAGTCAACAAAAAAAAGAAAGAAAAATGTAAAATAAAAAAGGACAAAAAACTACTGCATCCTGTTCTAGCTCAAGACAATATTGACAATGTGCTATCAGAAATAGACCTACACAGTGTTGTGAATGTTGTTGCATTTTGTGTGAGTGGTTTAGGGATTTGTGTTTAGAGTTTTGAGAAAACGAGGCATGCTTCATGTGTGTAAGCAATCAAGAAAAACTGTAACATTGGATTGGATTGCAATACAGTACAGTAAATGTGTCAGTGCTGATAGGACGCAATCAGTTGTGGAAATGTATATGACTTGCACATAGTCATAGCATAACTGTTTGACTGTCGGAGTTTCTGACAAAAGGCACCTTGTACACCTGCTTTATTCTCAAGGTGTTCCGCCTTAGAACACAGTCCACTGTGGCTAGGCTCACTGTATTGATGTTTAGGAATTAGTCTTGGTCATCAATGGTTGCACTTTGTATTTGTTTACGTAATTTTACAGATACAGTACAATGGAAAATACAAGAATACTATGCTCCTGATAAGGCATTCAAACTAGTGTTTTCCTGTCATAGTAGTGTTTCTTACCTATTCCCTCTTCTGAATGTCCAGAGAATGGATGCAACTGAGAAGCGGCTTATATTTGGTTGAACCCTCTGGCCAGCCTCCTGCATGGTCAAACCATGGTTGACCACAGGGTTGACCACAGTGGCCCGAATCTCATCAGAGATAATGGCTCTCCTTCTTGCTCTTTCTCTTCATCCTCTTCCTCCTCCTCCTCCTCCTCTTACTCTCACTCCTCTGCCTTTCTGATCACCTCTCACTTCAATGTTGCCATCAATTGTTCTCCAAACCAGGAGCTAACCTGTGGCCATCATATTGCTAAAGATTTTATTTCAAATTGCACAACAGCCTTGGAAATGGAAGTTTTGCCAATTGAATAGCAGTGTGTTCTGTCTGAACACAAGGAGGTTTTGGCATTGATGAAGTGTGCAAAGTAGAGAGGATGGTGTTTAGTGTTTTGAAGAAAGTGTGGTTAACAATTGAAATTTGTGTCTAAAGCAGATAATTGTGTGTTGTGAGTTGAAGAAAGTGCGGTTAACAATTGAAATCTGTGTCTAAAGCACATAATTGTGCTTATAGTTTAGCAGAATTGGTTTAGGGAGTTGGCACATGAGTTACAGGTTGTGGTCATTGTGCCATAAGTTCCAGTTTTTGAATGTAATCAATCGAGAAAAACTGTAAAAAAGGACAAAAAACTACTGCATCCTGTTCTAGCTCAAGACAATATTGACAATGTGCTATCAGAAATAGACCTACACAGTGTTATGAATGTTGTTGCATTTTGTGTGAGTGGTTTAGGGATTTGTGTTTAGAGTTTTGAGAAAACGAGGCATGCTTCATGTGTGTAAGCAATCGAGAAAAACTGTAACATTGGATTGGATTGCAATACAGTACAGTAATGTGTCAGTGCTGATAGGACGCAATCAGTTGTGGAAATGTATATGACTTACTTGCACATAGTCATAGCATAACTGTTTGACTGTCGGAGTTTCTGACAAAAGGCACCCTGTACACCTGCTTTATTCTCAAGGTGTTCCGCCTTAGAACACAGTCCACTGTGGCTAGGCTCACTGTATTGATGTTTAGGAATTAGTCTTGGTCATCAATGGTTGCACTTTGTATTTGTTTACGTAATTTTACAGATACAGTACAATGGAAAATACAAGAATACTATGCTCCTGATAAGGCATTCAAACTAGTGTTTTCCTGTCATAGTAGTGTTTCTTACCTATTCCCTCTTCTGAATGTCCAGAGAATGGATGCAACTGAGAAGCGGCTTATATTTGGTTGAACCCTCTGGCCAGCCTCCTGCATGGTCAAACCATGGTTGACCACAGGGTTGACCACAGTGGCCCGAATCTCATCAGAGATAATGGCTCTCCTTCTTGCTCTTTCTCTTCATCCTCTTCCTCCTCCTCCTCCTCCTCTTACTCTCACTCCTCTGCCTTTCTGATCACCTCTCACTTCAATGTTGCCATCAATTGTTCTCCAAACCAGGAGCTAACCTGTGGCCATCATATTGCTAAAGCTTTGATTTCAAATTGCACAACAGCCTTGGAAATGGAAGTTTTGCCAATTGAATAGCAGTGTGTTCTGTCTGAACACAAGGAGGTTTTGGCATTGATGAAGTGTGCAAAGTAGAGAGGATGGTGTTTAGTGTTTTGAAGAAAGTGTGGTTAACAATTGAAATTTGTGTCTAAAGCAGATAATTGTGTGTTGTGAGTTGAAGAAAGTGCGGTTAACAATTGAAATCTGTGTCTAAAGCACATAATTGTGCTTATAGTTTAGCAGAATTGGTTTAGGGAGTTGGCACATGAGTTACAGGTTGTGGTCATTGTGCCATAAGTTCCAGTTTTTGAATGTAATCAATCGAGAAAAACTGTAAGTTCCAGTTTTTGAATGTAATCAATCGAGAAAAACTGTAAACCATACCTGAAAAGGTGTCAAATTGTTGCAAAGTGTTACCTTAATAATAGGTTAAAAACAAAACCTTAAACAAAACTGTTAAAAACTGAAGTCAACTGATATAAAAACTGATACATCTAGCAAATCAATTTTACTTCAGTTAGTGAACCCCCGAGGGCTTGAAAACAAATAAAACAGGTGTAGAGTCCAGCATCCTCACTGGTGACATCAGTAATGTGGAGAGAACAGTCAGAGACCAGACTCAGTCTTTTAGCTCTGTGTGTAGTTATGTCAGGATTGATCTTTCCATAAGTGACCACTTCTACAGCAGTTAGCTTCTATTACAGTTTTTCTCAATTGTTTACCCACAAAAACTGGAACTTATGACACAATGACCACAACCTGTAACTCATGGGCCAACTCCCTAAACCAATTCTGCTGAACTATAAACACAATTATCTGCTTTAGACACAAATTTCAATTGTAAACCACACTTTCTTCAAAACACTACACACAATCCTCATCTATTTTGCACACTTCATCAATGCCAAATCTCCTTGTGTTCAGACAGAACACACTGCCATTCAAATGGAAAAACTTCCATTTCCAAGGCTCTTGTGCAATTTGGAATCAAAGCTTTAGCAATATAAGGGCCACATGTGAGCTCCTGGTTTGGAGAACAATGGATGGCAACATCGAAGTGAGAGGTGATCAGAGAGGCAGAGGAGTGAGAGTAAGAGGAGGGAGGAAGAAGAGGAAGAGCAAGAGCAAGAAGGAGAGCTATTATCTCTGATGAGATTCGGGCCACTGTGGTTGACCATGTGGTCAACCATGGTTTGACCATGCAGGAGACTGGCCAGAGGGTTCAACCAAACATAAACCGCTTCTCAGTTGCATCCATTCTCCGGACATTCAGAAGAGAGAATAGGTAAGAAACACTACTATGACACTAGTTTGAATGCCTTATCAGGAACATAGTATTTTTGTATTTAGAGTATTTTACATTGTACTGTATTTGTATATTTTGCAGAACTAAAAGATTACCCCGCCGTGGTGGGAGGGAGCGTGTCTTGACGGCTGAACAAGAGACTGCAATAGTCAATATGGTTCTGAAAAATAAGGCTATAACAATCAAACAAATAGAATGTGTTGTTGACTGTACTGGCCTATTTTCTATTGTTTGTTCTGTGCAAATCATTTACACATCCAGTTGTGTTTGCTGTGATGTATAGGCTACAGCACTTTTAGAAAAAATAAAGAAATATTTTTTGTTGTTACTATATATTTGTGTGTTGTTTTGTATTTGAGTAAAAACATTATACAGTTATATTTTACAACAGGAGTAAGTGTACAGTAACACTTAACATGAAAAGGCATACTGCTCCTGGTAAGGCCTTCATACTGGTGTTTTCCCATTCATACGAGGGTTTTCCATTAAGCACATCAGTGTTCAATGATTGCTTAGAAATGTCTACTCATATGATGTTCTCTGTGTGTCATTTGAACACAAAATACCATTTTGAGGTGACATGACATTGTTTTGAAGGCAAAGTAGCATTTTGCAGGAGATATGTAGGGTTTTGCATTTTGTGTGTGTGGTTTTGGGATTTGTGTTTAGAGTTTTGAGAAAATGAGGTATGCCTTCGAAAAATGTGTGTAAGCAATTGAGAAAAACTGTAAGCCATGTAGTAGATGAGCAGTTTGGGTAAACCACATTACTGCAGGGAGTGGCATCCCTACCCACACTGGAGAAGACAGTGGGAGTTTCTCCTTGGACACCTGAACGATCAATTCAATCATATCAGTCAAAGCTAATGCTAACTCTTAGATATATTGTGCACATCCTGTAGAGTGTCAAATGGGGTGTAAACATAGCTACTGACTTATGTGGCTCCAGAATATGTGTTGGAAGTGGGGTATAACAACACCATGAAAAATCATCATAGTATAAAATATCACACAGCATGGTGACACTTACACTGCAAAAAGCGAAATCTTAGTAAGATGAAATATCTTCAATCAAGGCAATATATGCTTGTTTTTGTCTGACAAGATATTTCTTCTTACCAGGCATTTTTTATGTTAGAGCATTTCACTTGCTTCAAGTGTTTCAGTCCTTAATTATCTTAATAAGGTTTTATTACTTGTTACTGAGATTTTGTTACTGGTTCTGAGCACGTTAATGCTTGAAACTAGAATTGCCATAATTATAAGGCATTATAAGTACAAAACTGCTTTGTCAAAGTCAGAATTTCTTATTTCAAGCATCCTGTCCTTCTGATCTCTAAATATATTAAAAAATGTTTTACAGCACAGCACAGCAATTATGTATTCCTGTAGACAAAATACTATACAGTGCAAAGACAGTATTAAACTAAGTAGCCTTTAGCAGGTTAAAGTGAATGAGGAAACGTGCTTATATTCAGCAAATGCTAGCACCATCATCTTGAAATGAGGCTATATGCTAGGTCATTTATCTTGAAATCAGTACAACTACACTAAAAACAAGTACATTTGCCTATATACCCAAAAGATTTAAGAATTATTTTCTCAATAAGTAGGAATATGTGCTTAAATTCAGCAAATGCTAGCACTATCATCTTGAAATGAGTCTAAATGCCAGGCTATTTATCTTGAAATATGTAAAGCAACATTAATAACAAGTATATTTGCCTAAATACAAAGAAATGTAAGAATTATTTTCTCAAAATGTAGAAAAATTTGGTTATATTCAGCAAATGCTAGGACCATTATCTTGAAATGAAGCTATATGCTAGGCAATTTAGCTTGAAATCAGTACAGCTACACTAAAACAAGTACATTTGCCTATATACCCAAAAGATTTAAGAATTATTTTCTCAATATGTAGGAAAATGTTAGCCTGGATACCAGACCGAACTTAGCCCCGCCCACAATTTTTTTGGTTGGGAAGTTCGGTCTGGCATTACTCCATTGAGGAGAAATTATCTGCGGACAGACATTGCCGTACCAATCAAATTGTCAAGGCGGGCTTTATACGATGATGGACAGATGATCAACCGTAACGTAATCAACCACGTCACCAAAGAGCTTTTGGGGTGAATTCATTTTCAACAAACATGGCTGCCGTTGGAGAGCTGAAATGTGGTGATTCGAGTCTGTTTTAGAAGACATTGACAGCACATTCATTTTGAAAGAGGGACAGAGAAACGCGATCAAGGCATTTGTCGATCGAAAAGATGTTTTTGCCGTCCTTCCTACGGGATCCGGTAAAAGTTAAATGTATCAGCTGGCCCCATGGTCTACGTTATGGTCATACTACGTTGCTCTGATTGGTTCTAGATATATCCAATTGAGCGAAGAGGAGTTATTTTTCCTGGTTCGGTTGAAACACGCCCCATAATCACAGCCCATTGGAGCGGTATCAGACTCATATTCTGACTAGAATTATGAGTATGACATCGTCAGGCTAGGAAAATGTGCTTAAATTCAGCAAATCCTAGCACCATCATCTTGAAATAAGGCTATATGCCAGGCAATTTATCTTGAAATCAGTAAAGCTACACTAAAAACAAGTACATTTGCCTAAATACAAAAAAATGTAAGAATAATTTTCTCAAGATGTAGAAAAATTTGCTTATATTCAGCAAATGCTAGCACCATCATCTTGAAATTAGGCTATATGCTAGGCAATTTATCTTGAAATCAGTACAACTACACTAAAACAAGTACATTTGCCTATGTACCCAAAAGATTTAAGAATTGTTTTCTCAATATGTAGGAAAATGTGCTTAAATTCAGCAAATGCTAGCACCATCATCTTGAAATAAGGCTATATGCTAGGCAATTTATCTTGAAATCAGTAAAGCTACACTAAAAACAAGTACATTTACCTAAATATAAAAAAATGTCAGAATTATTTTCTCAATATGTAGAAAAAGGTGCTTATATTCAGCAAATGCTAGCACCATCATCTTCAAATGAGTCTACATGATAGGCAATTTATCTTGAAATCAGTACAACTACACTAAAAACAAGCACATATGCCCGAATACAAAAAACTTTCAGAATTATTTTCTCAATATATAGAAAAAATTGCTTATATTCAGCAAATGTTAGCACCATCATTTTAGAATGAGTCTACATGCTAGGCAATTTATCTTGAGATCAGTACAACTACACTAAAAACAAGCACATATGCCCGAATACAAAAGAATGTCAGAATAATTTTCTCAACATGTTGGAAAATGTGCTTATATTCAGCAAATGCTAGCACCATCATCTTGAAATAAGGCTATAGGTTAGGCAATTTATCCTGAAATCAGTAAAGCTACCCTAAAAACAAGTACATTTGCCTAGATACGGTAAGAATTATTTTCTCAAAATCTAGGACAATTTGCTTAAATTTAGTTCAGTTTTTTATTATTATTTTTCAAGCTTTATTTTTTCGGCTTTTTTGCCTTTACTCAGATAGGACAGTAGGTAGAGACAGGAAGCGAGCTGGAGGGAGGGATTGAGAAATGACCACAAGTCAGACTCGAACCTGAACTCTTTACTGTGTTCCCATCTTACCCATTCATGGTGCAGGGTTGCTGCCGCTTGCGCCACAGCTCCATCCCTAAAACAGTCATCTGTTGAGGATATTGCCATTTGTTTTGGAGAGTTTTGAAGTCAAATGCTCTTACCCGGTAGGAAGAAATCCCTTGTCAAACAAAAAACAAGTATATATTGCCTTGATTTAAGATATTTCATCTTACTAAGATGGTGTAACTTAATAAGGTACTATAACCTGTTACTGAGATTTTATTATTGGTTCTGAGCAAGTTAGTGCTTGGAACTAGTTTCATCACCACTGGCAAGTACAAAACTGCTTTGTCAAAGTCAGAATCAAGACAAATGTACTTGAACTTGAGCTTAGATGCCCATTGTTTAAAGAAACAATGTTAAGACTCGAACCACATATACATATGTCTGACCATTGATATTTCTTCCTACCGGGTAAGAGCATTTGACTTCAAAACTCTCCAAAACAAATGGCAATATCCTCAATAGATGACTGTTTTAGGGATGGAGCTGTGGCACAAGCGGCAGCAACCCTGCACCATGAATGGGTAAGATGGGGATACAGGTAAGAGTTCAGGTTCGAGTCCAACTTGCGGTCATTTCTCAATCCCTCCCTCCAGCTCGCTTCCTGTCTCGCTCTACTGTCCTATCTGAGTAAAGGCAAAAAAGCCGAAAAAATAAAGCTTGAAAAATAATAATAATTAGAAATAAAAAAAAAATCGCTGAATTTAAGCAAATTGTCCTAGATATTGAGAAAATAATTCTTACAGTATCTAGGCAAATGTACTTGTTTTTATTGTAGCTTTACTGATTTCAAGATAAATTGCCTAACATATAGCCTTATTTCAAGATGATGGTGCTATCATTTGCTGAATATAAGCACATTTTTTACATTTTGAGAAAATAATTCTTAAATTTTTTTGTATTTAGGCAAATGTACTTGTTTTAGTGTAGCTGTACTGATTTCAAGATAAATTGCCTAGTATGTAGACTCATTTCAAGATGATGGGGCTAGCATCTGCTGAATATAAGCACCTTTTTCTACATATTGAGAAAATAATTCCTAAATATTTTGGGTATATAGGCAAATGTACTTGTTTTAGTGTAGCTGTACTGATTTCAAGAGAAATTGCCTAGCATGTATACTCATTTCAAGATGATGGTGCTATCATTTGCTGAATATAAGCACATTTTTTACATTTTGAGAAAATAATTCTTAATTTTTTTTGTATTTAGGCAAATGTACTTGTTTTAGTGTAGCTGTACTGATTTCAAGATAAATTGCCTAGTATGTAGACTCATTTCAAGATGATGGTACTAGCATCTGCTGAATATAAGCACCTTTTTCTACATATTGAGAAAATAATTCTTAAATATTTTGGGTATATAGGCAAATGTACTTGTTTTAGTGTAGCTGTACTGATTTCAAGATAAATTGCCTAGCATGTAGACTCATTTCAAGATGATGGTGCTAGCATTTGCTGAATATAAGCACATTTTCCTACATATTGAGAAAATAATTCTTAAATATTTTGGTATATAGGCAAATGTACTTGTTTTTGGTGTAGCTGTACTGATTTCAAGATACATTGCCTAGCATGTAGCCTCATTTCAAGATGATGGTGCTAGCATTTAGTGAATATAAGCACGTTTTCCTACATATTGAGAAAATTATTCTTAAATATTTTGACAAATGTACTTGTTTTTAGTCTGGCCACACTAGTTTTAAGATATATTTGGGTTCTTTGAGGCTAGATATTTTAACTTTTTTTACAAAGTCTTGGTAAGTCAAATCTTCCTGTTCTGTTGGCAGATAATTTAGCTTATTTTAAGTGATATATATACCCCATTTTTTTTACTCTTTTTTCTTGTTTTTGAAGGCTGATTTTTTGCAGTGTAGGATAACAAGATCATTTTCAGAACAGCTACAGGAAACTCCATTCAACTCTCTCATATACAGTAGGCCAGAATAAAACATCACACAGCATGGGCTCAAAAACAACATACCAGTTAAGTGGCTGGTAAAATCATGCATTCATTGTAGTGTGAATCTTAATCCATAGTATACTGAGAGACTAGGTGACAAATGCTGAATAGTGCAGTTGAGTCTTGGTGTTTCACTAATGTTGGCCAAATGGGGTCTAATCAGTTAAAGTTAAATTTAACTCTGTTCCAGTTAACTGTCTGCTGCAATTTTCACGTCTATCTTTCCAAATGGGGCCTAATGGATGTTAACCCTCCTATTATGTTCAAATTTTACCCACATCTATTATGCTTGGGGTCAATTTGACCCCAGCAATTTAAACCTCCAAAAAATGATTATAATAATTTTTTTTACCCAAGTTTATGTGTCAGGTACTTTAGGTTTGCTTGTTGACTACCTAAATAGCCCTTAAAAATAAAACAATATCCCCACCCACTCCCTTTATACATCCAGAATACATGTTACGCGACTATGGAGAAATATGCAGATCCCCATAAAATCTCACTGATTGACCTAAAATTGGAAAGAGATATCCTTCTGGTGTTTTTATGGCTTCATATTATTTCTAAGTACATATTGTTGTTATCTATAACATTTGGAATAAAAAACTATTTCTTTTATCAAGAAAAGTAACAATGTGATGAAAAAAGTTGATATTTCTTATATATTTTATACAATTAAAACAGCCTGGGGTCAAATTGACCCCAAACAACACCTATGCGTAAAGTATGTGTACAGGACATTGAAAACATATCATCATGTTCATTTTGTGTTTACCCAGTTGTCCCCATTAAATTAGGAAAAGTCATTAAATATGAAGCAAAACAAATTATGTCAAACATTTATTTAGAGACGTTAAACATTGAATGGGGTCAAATTGACCCCAAAGATAATAGGAGGGTTAAATGTAACTCTGTTCTAGTTAACGTGTGTGTGTGTGTGCGTGCGTGCGTGTATGTGTGCGTGTGTGTGTGTGAGAGAGAGAGAGAGAGAGAGAGAGAGAGAGTGACACAGAGAGAGAGAAAGAGAGAGAGTGAGTGACAGGGAGAGAGGGAAAGAGAGCGAGAGGGAGAGAGAGAGAGGATGTGTTTGAGGGCGTGTGCATGTGTATGCCAGTTTAAGTGCATGCTTGTGTTTTGGTAAGTTAAGCTGGAGGCAGCTGCACAGTACCACTCTATATAGATGGCAGTGGTGGTCCTCAATTATAAACAAGAAGAAATGCCTCATAGAAAACAAGCCTGCCTAAAACTCTTGAGTCATAAGTGGCTCGTAAAATCATGCATTCATTGTAGTGTGTCCGTTGTTCTGGCTGGTCTAATGATGCGATCACGTGGGGCAATCCGATTAGGTATGCGGATAGCGTGCAGACGAACACCAACCGCAACCAGATTTCGAGTTTACTCACTTTGGAACCCCGATTCGAGGGAGTGCGGATACAGTGTGCGGATACAGTGCGTTCGTCTGCACGATAGGGCTATCCGGAGACGGGGTTCTCCGGGTTCAGGCAAACTAGACTCCGTCTGCATGACCCCTAAATCCATAGTATGTTGAAAGAGTAAGTGAATGGTGCTGAATAGTGGTGTTGCACAATTTTGGCCAAATGGGATCTGATCAATGTTAAATTTGACTTAAATTTGTTCCAGTTAATGTGTTTGTGTGTGCACTGCAAATTTCACAATTTTCACAATTTCACTATCTTTCCTATCTTGTTTTTTGTGCAATGACTTTTTCTATGAACTCATACAAACTGTCACAGACACAAACACAGACTTGACCACACAACAGCACTTTGAAATTCACTTAGCCTAAGAAAGGTCCCCGTTTATGTAAGTTCTGTAGCTGATTTCCTTCAGTAGCTTTATCTTATTGCTAAACCAACCCCCATGTTATGGCTACGGTGGCTTGTATTTCACATTCAAATCTATTGCAACTTTAGTGCACTAATAGTAGTGTTGGTATGAATGGCAGTGTAACAGCAGATGTCCCACTGGTAGTGCTGGTGGTTGTCAAGGTAATATTCCCCGTAACTCACCCATGTGGTCCTGACTCAGGCAGATCAGCAACACTATCAAAGCAGAGGGGATGGACGCCATCTTCCTCTCCTGTCGACTCCTCTCCTCTTCTTCTCTGTCTTCTGTGTGTGTGTACAGAGCTGAAAACTGAATGTGACTCTAGCCTCAGTGTCTGTCTTACTTCCGTGTGTGTTTCCTCTAAATGCATCTATGTGATGTGTGTGACGGAATCCAACCCCTCCTGTTCCTCCTGTGGTGTTTTTGATTCTGAGAACTAATAGTGAAAATAGACAAATTTACACCAGCAAATCAGCAACACCAAAACCACACATGCCACTGTTGGTAGTTCAGAAAGCACATAATCACTCTGTAGGATCTGTGCACTAGTCTGTGTGTGTTCCTTTATGTGAGGAGTAACTGGGCCCAAATCCTTAATCTAAAGTTCATAAATGAACTTCAAAGTACTGATCATAAAAGTACTGCTAAGAGAAACCATCACCGTCAAATCAAAAAGCGTTCACGTAAGATACAGAAAAAACCCAGTGAGGTTTCAGATGTCTTGAACATTAATGTCACCTTAAAGCAGTTATAGACTCCCTGGAATCCCAGCCTGGCATCCTGTAGCTACAGTGCAGTTGATGGAGGTTGATTTAGGTGCTGGCAACAGCTGTGTCTAAAGAGCCCATAAGGAATACAAGGCTAGAAGGACTGGCTGGTTGCAGCAGAGTGAACACTATGGGAAAAGAAAGAGAATACCACACTTATAGGTTTCCATTAACACCAAACTGACTCTGAAATGCTTATGTGTGTTTTACTCACAGAGGTGTTTGGTTTGCCCTGGGGATCACCTGAGAGACAGAGACAGATGGAGTTGTATCAGTCAGAGGTAGATAAACATTAGTAGAGTAAAGAGTGTGTAGATCAGTGTGTATCTGTAGTAGCTGAGACAGATAGAGTTGAATCAGTCAGAGGTAGATAAACATCAGTAGAGTAAAGATTGTGTAGATCAGTGTGTACCTGCAGTAACTGAAACAGATAGAGTTGTATCAGTCAGAGGTAGATAAACATCAGTCGAGTAAGGATTTTGTACACAGATAGAGAGCATCATCTTCTTCCTGACTGTGCAGAACACTTATCTCTGGTTCCCACCTAGTGACAAGTAGCACCCAGTGTCATCTTGTAACCATGACCAATGGGTTACATAGACTGGGGTCAGCAATGCCATGATGTTCATTGGTCAACCTTGACACTGTAAAGATTTCCCATGCCTTCAAAATAGATGCATACAGAATAGGACAGAGATGACCCCACCCTGTACAAATGACCTTCCCATTAAGAAAAGCTGCTTGTCGAGGCCCCTTCCTGCCAAGTTCCTGAGAATAGACGGGCCAAAACTAATCTAGGGCACATTATCTGAACAATACAGCAACACTACAGCCAAGCCTGTGCAAACATGCTGCCATTTGAAAGTCTGAAGGCAAATCATCACTCAGTAGGATCTGTCCGGTCGTCTTTGAGTTACTGCAGCTTTCATTTTCAAATGAGAGTTACCTAAACAAGCTTGCTAAACAAACACATTGGTATGTTTGTTTGTTTAAAGTTAATTTTTCATATATTTTTTATTTTATTAGTGTTCCTGTAACCTTTTCCTTTCGTGGACAAAAGGTTGAATTATCACTTTGTGGGCAATTTTGTATTTTATTTCATGGACAAAAGTAATTCTGTCCATATCATACGTAGATGTCCTAGGCATTTATGCACAGAAGGCATTCTGTATATGAAACAATGTCTGTCACACTTGGTACCCCATACATATGTGCCACTCTCACCTCTACATGTCTGCTTCCTCCTTCTCACTAAATGAACAGTTCTAATGAGCCCAGGCAGAATCAGCACTATGAAGAGGATGGGGAGTCTGATGGGAGTTTTATTGAGCTCCACCAGGCTTTCCATGCCAGAGATGCCACTGGCCTGAATGCTTGTGCAAACCAACCACCCTCTGAAACGAACCAGAGACAGAACACTAACGATTTGGATGAGGAACGGCAGAGAATGTGGACGATTACTGTGGCTTGAAAGTTGTAGAAGATAATGGAAGATAATTAGTGTTCTGTTCGTTCTTAAAACTGCATTTGGAAGCACACAACTAAGTGTAAAGGATGGTGTCCTGCTGGGCTGAAAGGGTGTCTATGGGCCTCAACAGATGTGTGTGTTGTAACCCTGATGTGACACTAGGGGGAGCTACTGCAGAGCGGGTTCCGTGTGTGTGTAGTAACCCTGATGTGATCACTAAAGCATACTTACACAGACAAGTACAGGGAGATAGGCACAGTTGGTTTTAGAGTGTACTTCACTAAAGCATTCTTAAACAGACTAGTACAGGGAGATAGGCTCAGTTGGTTTTAGTAGGGTGACCAGATGTCCTCTTTTACCTGGACATGTCTTCTTTTTGAGACCTAAGAAATTAGTCAGGCAGGGGTTCCAAAATTGTCCAGGATTTTGCCTCGTCGGATATTTGTGTTTCTCTGGATCTTTCACAAACTAGTTTTTACGGCCTTACAAGTTTTGGAAAAGGTATCTCCCTTACGTTCCACCTTCTTGCGCAAGCTCTGACTGTAGAAAGAACTGTAATTGGTTGACCGCCTTCTCAGTGTTGCCAGATGTACGATAATTATCCTCCAAATACGATAATTTTTAGCCTTTGGTACGATACTTTGCCATTTCCAATCTGGCAACACTGAGCACCTTGCCGCCTCCACTAGTTGCATTGTTTACAGCACATGACACCTGCATGTTAAAAAGATGTCAAAACTTTGTCGCGGGGGAGGGGGCTGGGTAGTGTATAGCATGCTGACGAAGTGTCCTCTTTTTCACAAACTCAAATCTGGTCACCCTAGTTTTAGAGTGTACTTCACTAAAGCATTCTTAAACAGACTGTGTTCTCCAGTACAGGAGGGGTTGCCACTCTGCCCTGTGGTACTGTGCCCTTATATAACCCACTGTTCATCAACTACATGGACCTACAACAGCAATACCGAGTCTACTGTTGAATAAGTTACCCTTTAGGAAGATCAGACCAGAGAACACACACAGAGCTAAGAGAAAGAGAGTATCTGGCTGTTCTGGCCACATGACTGATGTCACCACTGAGGATGCTGGACTCTACACATGGCAGCAGTACCAAGGGAAAGGATGGAGGGAAACATGGAGCTAATTTCTCTGTTCTTTACAGTAAGGGTTATACCTCAGACACTCTGATGACACTGACAAAGACAAGTTTTAACATCATGGTGTTTCATGTACAACAGCAGCTATGGCTAGCACCTGTGTCAGGCTTGTTGAATAAAGCCTCACTGCACAATACAGTCTCTCAACACACACAGCAGTAAGACATTTGTCTTTCTTTCTATTAGTTTTCTAGTTTCCTCAAGTGTAACTGTTGGAGTGTAGCTGATACCAAATATGTTTGTCTAAACTGGGTAGGGGAGGGGCTGAGGTGCAGAACACCACCAACCAATCAGCAGAGAATCTCCCTGTGACATCACACTGGCTGCTGGGCTCAGAAATCCAAACCCCATTCACACTCAGAGGACACGGAGATTTCCTGTGCTGGTGCTCAAAACTACCACCTTCCCCAAATAAAGACATTAACACAGTACATCAGCTTTTTCTCATAGGCTTCTCTGTTTCTTTTATCCATTTATTATCATTGGCTCAAGGCAATTACAGCAAAGAACATAGTAGTTCCCATTATATAGAAACCACAGGCTGTATAGACTGATACATAGATCGACAGATCTGCCAATACCAATACACTCTCCCCACTAAACCTCACCCTCATTCCAGCTCTACAGCACCACTGTGAAACACACAGAAACACTGGGCTCAACCCTGCATGCTCAGTCATGGGCAATGGACATGCTAGCAAAGATGCTAAAACCCAAGACTGCCATCATTCACTGCTAGCACACAGAGAGACGTTTACCACTCTCTGACCACCACTCTCTGTACCAACAGGCCTCTGAATTACTCATTTCTAACCAGCAGGGGGGATAAAACTCTACTTTAAATCTTAAACATGCTCCCTGGCATGTTCTAGGGGCCCTGTCCATGGTCCTGAAGGGTCCTGCCATCACTCCCCCCCATAAAGAGTCAGCCCACGGCTGACGATACCTTAAACCATCCCCTCAAAATCAATAATAAACACCCCCAGTAACGACTCACCAACAAGAGTTACACAGGAGAAACAACGTCCGCAAATACATTCTCTGTGCCCTTTTTTGTGGCAGATCACCAGGTTATAACTCTGAATAAGCATTAGTCGCTGGTTGTGGTTATACATGCGATGGAGAAACACCAGTGGATTGTGGTCCGTGTAGATAACCACAGGCTCCACACTAGACCCAACATAGACCTCAAACAAATTGGAGCGCGAGCAGCAAAGCCAACGTCTTCTGTTCTATCGTAGAATAGCGCATTTGGCTACTTTTTAACTTTTCGAGAAGTAGCCTAATGGATAGACCAAACCCTCGGAATCCATCTGATTCAGAACCGTACCAGCACCAATACAACTCGCATCGACTTCAACAGAAAAGGGTTTACTAAAAACACTGTACACACCTCACCAGTTACTCCTCACATAAAGGAACACACACACAGACTAGTGCACAGATCCTACAGAGTGATGATGTGCTTTCAGAACTACCACCAGTAGCATGTGTGGTTTTGGTGTTGCTGTTTTGCTGGTGTTAAATGTGTCTATTCTGCTATTAGTTCTCAAGAACCACAAACACCCCAGGAGGAACAGGAGGGGTTGAACTCGTCACACACACACACACACACACACACACACACACACACACACACACACACACACACACACACACACACACACACACACACACACACACACACACACACACAGACCTGATGACACACAGAATTCCTTTAAAATCTGTGTCGATGAGTGACAGTATTGGACAGATCACATGGCTGCATTTAGAGGAAACACACACAGAAGGAAGACTGACACTGATCCTAGAGTCACATTCAGTTACCAGCTCTGTACACACACACATAAGACAGAGAAGAAGAGGAGAGGAGTCGACAGGAGAGGAAGATGCCGTCCATTCCCTGTGCTTTGATAGTGTTGCTGATCTGCCTGAGTCAGGACCACATGGGTGAGTTATGGGGAACCAACATTACCTTGACAACCACCAGCACTACCATTGGTACACCTGCTGTGACACTGCCATTTATACCAACACTACTAGTAGTGCACTAAAGTTGCAATGGATTTGAATATGAATTGCAAGCCACCGTAGCCATAGCATGTGGGTTGGTTTAGCAATAAGATAAAGATACAGAAGGAAATCAGCTACAGAACTTACTGAAGGGGGACCTTTCTTAGGCTGAGTGAATTTCAAAGTGTTGTTGTGTGGTCAAGTCTGTGTTTGTGTCTGTGACAGTTTGTATGACTTCATACAAAAAGCTCTACCACAAAAAAAAACAAGACAGGAAAGATAAAAGTGAAATTTGCAGTGTACTGTTAACTAGAACAGAGTTTAATTGAACTTTAACTGATTAGATCCCATTTGGCCAAAATTGTGCAACACCAGGGCTTAGTTGCACTATTCAGCATTATTCACCAACTCTCTCAGTTATCCTCATACTATGGATTAAGATTCACACTACAATGAATGCATGATTTTATGAGCCACTTAAGAGGTATCTTATTTTGAGCCCATGCTGTGTGATGTTTTACTCTGGCCTGTATGAGAGAGTTGAATGGAGTTTCCTGTAGCTGCTCTGAAAATGGGTTTCCTAAAGAATATGGGTATCTTGTTATCTTATCTTAGTGTCACCATGCTGTGTGATGTTTTATGTTATGGTGATGTTTTATGGTGTTGTTGTCCCACTTCCAACACTAGAGCTCATTGATTATTTGTGTTGTTGAGTTTACATATTTTGGAGCCACATAAAAATGTATTTATTTTTACACAGCATTTGACACTCTACAGCAGGGGTACTCAATAGGCGGACCCCGGTCCAGATCCGGACCCAGACGCAATCAAATGTGGACCGAAGCCAAAATCAAAATTTTAATTTAAATCATGATCCAAGCGAGTTTTCATTGTTGCGTGATTTCGTGCTATATATTTTTGTCCTATTCTATCTGGTTTCTATCTTCCGTGTCCAATCCAGAGGTCCAATCAGGAGCTGTAATAACAACATCACTATGACAACTCACTCACTCAATGTTGGCCGCGAGCTCTGTGGGTCACGCAGTTTGTGTGTGTCAATGGCAACAACGCGGGCAGATAGATTTGTGAACGGTATCTGTTTATCAGCGAACGTAAATTTTGGCGTGCTCTAAAAAACGAAAAGTTGATTCCAAAAATCGCGAATTTAAGAGAGTGGACTGACAAGTAGCCTATGCATTTGTGCTGCCTGTGGGGAGCACAACACCGATGTGTTTAATCTGCAACGAGACGGTTGCCCTTGTCAAAAGTGGTAACGTGAAACGTAACTATGAAACAAAGCATGCACACTTCGAACAAAATTACCCCCAGAACTCTGAGGTAAGGGCCAGAAAAATAAACCAACTGCAATCCTCATACCAAGCAACATGCAATGCAATAGTTAGATCAGCCACACAACAAGAGCGTGCATGCATACCTCAACATACTGTTGTCAGTCTGCCTTATCAACCATGAATATGGTGCAAAACAAATACAGGAGCACACTCACTAATGAACACTTACATCAGTGCCTTCGCCTGGCCCTCACATCTTTAATGCCCAAGTTTAACGCACAAAAAGGTGTCACCTTTCACACAAATAAGGCCAGACCACATCACCTTTTGTGCATAGTTCAAACTTTTTTGTTGGAGTTATGTTTTTGGATTTTGACCGTCACTGTTCCGGACCCTGACCTGAATGGAAATTTGGCGAGTGGACCTTTTGGGTTTCTAATTGAGTACCCCTGCTCTACAGGATGTGCACAATGTCTCTTAGTGTTAGCATTAGCTTTGACTGATTTCATTTATCATTCAGGTGTCCAAGGAAAGACTCCCACTGTCTTCTCCAGTGTGGGTGGGGATGCTACTCTTCTCTGCAGTAATGTGGTTTATCCAAACTGCTCTTCTACTACATGGCTTAATAGCAGCTCTGGAAGTGCTGTAGAAGTGGTCTTCCATGGAAGGATCAAACCTGACGTAGCCACACACAGAGCTAAGGGACTGAGTCTGGTCTCTGACTGTTCTCTCCACATTACTGATGTCAGCACTGACGATGCTGGACTCTACACCTGTCAGCAGTATCTGAGAGAGGGTGGACCCAAACATGGAGAGGATGCTCCTGTCTATCTGTCTGTTTTTCAGGGTAGGTGTTATTGTTGTTGTTTTATTTGTTGCTGTTTTCAGACCCTGGGGCTCAGTAAAATGTATTTGTTGGATATATTAAGTCTGTATTATAAGGTATCCTTCATTTTTAACTGTTTTGTTTAAGGATTTGTATGTAACCTATTCTTGATGACATACTAAAATTAATTTCCATCCTATATGGTCAAAGAGGTAAGAGGACATAAACTCACTGAAATAAATCAGTATGCAAGCTAGTTATTTTATGCCAACTCTGCGGCTGTTGGTGTTTGCAAGGCAAGGCTGGCTTTTAGTGAATTAGCACATCAGTTATAGACAAAACACTGCAAGCTCCTAAATGATGAAACAATTGTAAAAATAATGTCCTTAATAATGTATAGAAGTTAAACTCCTCTTTAAATAAACATTCAACTCACATTGCTGTGTTTGAATGCCGGGGGGTATTCCTCGTACGTGGTTTAGTGACAAACTTGGATAAGTTAACTCAGAGTAAGTGGTAAACCTCCTAATAGAAGAGCCCTCAACGTTGTTTTGCTAGGAGAATGAACCAATGGGGGTTCTTTTATTAGGAGGTTTACCACTTACTCTGAGTTAACTTATCCAGGTTTGACACTAAACCACGTTCGAGGAATACCCCCCAGGTGTCTGATGTATGCTAAATCTGATGAAGTGTGATGATGTAATTTCCTCCTGTAGTCTCTGCTTCCCCCAGTGAGACTGAGATAAAGGCAGACAGTCATGTGACTCTCCACTGCTTCCTGCACCCACCTGACAACTGTGGAAGATCAGTGAAAGATAAAGGAGTTAGTCTGAGCTGGGTAGATGAGACAGGGAAAGAGCTGCAGAACAATAGCAATCACCAGATCAGAACTACACCTCCCTGTTCCATCACACTGACTGAGGAGCTCAGAGGTCCAAACTCTGTTCATAATCGGACATGCCAGCTGACTGCAGGAGGGCAGGTTCAGACTTCTGTCTCCCACACCATCAGAGTGAAAGGTTAGAGATGATGAGATTAGTTTTATATTAAATTACTGCTGTTTGCATGATAAACTGAACCACTGCGACAGTGGTACAGGAGGTAAAGAAGTAGTTTAGTAAGCAGAAGGTTGCTAGTTCGATTGATGTAATTTCCTCCTGTAGTCTCTGCTTCCCCCAGTGAGACTGAGATAAAGGCAGACAGTCATGTGACTCTCCACTGCTTCCTGCACCCACCTGACAACTGTGGAAGATCAGTGAAAGATAAAGGAGTTAGTCTGAGCTGGGTAGATGAGACAGGGAAAGAGCTGCAGAACAATAGCAATCACCAGATCAGAACTACACCTCCCTGTTCCATCACACTGACTGAGGAGCTCAGAGGTCCAAACTCTGTTCATAATCGGACATGCCAGCTGACTGCAGGAGGGCAGGTTCAGACTTCTGTCTCCCACACCATCAGAGTGAAAGGTTAGAGATGATTGATGAGATTAGTTTTATATTAAATTACTGCTGTTTGCATGATAAACTGAACCACTGCGACAGTGGTACAGGAGGTAAAGAAGTAGTTTAGTAAGCAGAAGGTTGCTAGTTCGATTCCCTGTCGAAGCGTCCTTGAGCAAGACACTGAACCCATAATTGCTGCTGATGTGCAGTGTGCCATCAGTGTAAATGTAAAATGTATATACATTGTAAGTCGCACATCTGTAAGTCGCTTTGGATAAAAGCGTCTGCTAAATGACTAAATGTAAATGATTTGTAAAGTTGTCTGAAGTAGCCGATGTTCTCTGCATAACTGCAGCTCCTGGCTCAGTTTTTGCTCACTCAGTTTTCATGAAGTGAATTTGTGTCTGTTTATATCAGGCTATTTATTCTCATCATCCTAAAGTCATCCAGTTTTTAAAGCCCACTATTCCTGATGATATTCATGTCCTGAATTTGAAACTATTTTAAGGGAATACATCATCTTCCATGTGTAATTGTATAATAGTTTCTTAACTGTCTTGCAGTGAATGCTACTGCTTTGCATAATACATTGAGTTGTGTAGTATGCCCTACAACGGTTATTCAGATTTACACTGTTTCATCAAGAGGAGTGAATCTAATTGTTGTGATGAGTTGCGTGTGTACATTGCTTAATCACACAGGTGTTATACCCACAACTTCCTCTACCTCTGTATTGAAATCCTCTCCCCGAATGAAAACTCTCACCCCTGCTTCCTCATACTCAACCTCAAGCCCCTCAGGTACAGCATGATCCCCTCAGTTTCTAATAGTTATGCTACAGTCCTTCAAATTGTGCAATATGCTACTTTCTAGTTTTAAAAGTCTTTTTTTCATGGAGCAGTTTTATCCAAAATACCTTAAGGGTTACACTAACTTTAGTAAGCTTAGTGGACACTAACTGGCATGGCGTCTCTTGACTTAATAGGTCACTGTACTGACATGATTATACCTTACCCCATCACCATCTTTCTCCCTCCCTCCTTCTACCAATCACTCTCTCTCTCCATCCCTCTTCGCCCCATCACTCTCTCTCCCCCTTCTCCTCATCTCTCTCTCTCTGAATCTCTATCTCTCCCCTGTATTCTATCCTTTCCTTCATTCAGTTTCTCTAGTTGTTCCTCTGGTTGCTGGAGTTGTTGTCTCGGTCAGTCTGTTGGCTGCTGCATTGATGATAATTGTGGTGATATGCAAGAGAAGGACAAGTGAGTGTTTCACTGGCAACACTATAAACAACTAACACCTTTATGGTGACAATACTATGAACTCTATAGTTCCAAATTCCTCATTTAATCCTGTTCATATTTCAGATGCTGGAGGAGAGCCAACACACAAATCAGTGAGTAAAAATTCATTTCCACAGATATTGTTCTTCTACAGGGTTTTATACATGCCACATTCATATATGACACTGATTTTACATATCACATAATTATAGCACATCAGTTCATATACGAAAGCGTTGTAAAGCGAAGTAAGATCTATATGAATTTACATAGAAGATAATCTGACACATTGTTTTTCACAGACTCAAAGCAGGACCATTGCTATCGTCATGCAGTCTGTTCAGTCACCAAACTCCTCAGCTAATGTAAGATAATGATTTATTCTCATGATATACATCCATCTGAGACTAAGAACTGATGCAGGAGTTACATGTGTATAACTTTCAGTAGTAATCATGGTAGTAGAAGAATAGTTTCAACACAATACTGAGGTGTACTATTCTTCACTATTTCGTACTGAACTTATCATTGATCAGAGCACCTTTACTCCAAGCTAATGACAATGAGTCTCTCTTCTATACAGGAGGAGGAAGGAGCTGATCTGCACTATGCAACCTTTCAGCACGTCAACCCAACCCAAGCTGGGCCTTCTGCAGTGAGTCACTGGTTATCATGTTTGGTCATCTTCTTGTTTATGCTCCTCAGTGTGGGATGATACCTTTGTTTGTTTATTTGTTTGTTTACAGAAGCAGTCTGAGGACACCGTGACCTACAGCACCATCATGCAGTTATCTGGTGGTAAAGACCATACCAGCTGACCTGAATGATTTGTATGCTACTGTTCAGAAAAATAACAATATACAGAATTAACACAGTCATATGGATACACAGACACACACACACACACACACACACAAACACACACACACACACACACACACTTACAGTCACACAGACACAGACACACAGTAAGACTGTATACTAATTATACAGTTGCTTGTGGTTGTATGTAGTTGTGTGACAGCTCTCTCACAGCTCTTGCTCTGGTTAGCACTCCTGACCCTTTTAGACTGGGGATGTGAAATGTGTGCCTCTTTATCTTCCACAAACACACACACACATCAGCCACATCTATCCAAAATGTCACTGATAAGACTTGCTCCTTATAGATGCTCAGCAATGACGTACATACCAGACTTCTGTCAAACAGTGTAGTATTATTTAGAGATAGACATATTTAGACATATCAGAATGGCATTGCAGCATTACAGTGAGCAACATGTGTCTGTTAAGTTCCTGTGAGTTTTACTTTGCTTATTTGTAGCTCCTAGTGTTAGTTCTGTTTTTAGTTCTCTCTTGTTTCATACACTTTTTGTAGATCAACTGCATATTTCTAACCTATATATAAACTATAAAGACTTGTTTGGTTTAAGTGTGTATTTAGAATAAATGTGCCATTGTATTTTGCTGTACTTGAAACTGTCTTGGAATAAAGCCATTTCTTAATAAACTATATTATTCTTTTTGACATTCTCTCATATTTCTTATGATTACATGCTTTATTATTTATAATGACTCAAGTTACTATAATATTATCATACAAATGTTACCAGCCGCCACCATTACTGATATGAGACACTCTGTGCATAAGTGGAAGTATAGGCCCTTTTGTACTGATTTTTTGGTCTCAGGATGACAGAAATATTGTAAAAGTGATGGTAAAATTACATTTAATTAATTACAAGAAATGACCAATGTCAAGAATTACTTTTTACATGCATGGTAACCTAAATGATCCATGCCAGCAGTGCCTGTGAGTCAGTCGTCTATTTTATATGGGTACTTAATACCTCAACCTGCAGCATGTTCATGTGTGTCAGGTCTGTGCTGTTTTTGTCCGTGCTTTCACTTTGTTTCCCTTTCGTTCTTTTATGTTCCTTCCTGTCTGCCATTGTTTCCTTCCTGTGTCTAGTCCTTGTGCTTCCTTGTTCCCGCCATGTGCTTTCCTGTGTTTGTTTGTTTATGCCATGTGCCCTCTTGTTGTTGTCCGTGTCTCCACCCCTCACCTGTTCCCAATCATCACCCGGTTTGTTAGTCTGATTGGTTTCTCCTGTGTCCTGTCAATTCCCCTTGTTTAGTCCACCTGTGTCTCATTGTCTGCCCACCTTGATTGTTCTCACCTGTCCCTTGTTATCTGTTGTGTGTGCGCGCGTATGTATATAGTCCATGTTTTCTTGTTACTCGTTGAGTCTTTGTCATTAATGTTTTCTCCTCAGACAGATTAGACTGCCCTGATTTTTGCAGTCTGTTTTGAATACCTGTAATCTTCTCTGTGGGGAAAATGCAGGTAATTGTAAGCAATGGGCTCTTGCCTTGTAATAATATGCCACAGGGCGGGCAGCTCTCCAACATTCCTGTAACCCCAAGTCCCCTCTAGCACCCCCTGCTAGTCAGATTAGTAGAGCAGGGTCCAGTTTGTTCATTGCAGTTCAGTGAGTAAACCTCACTCCCCGTGCTAGCCACAGATGCTAGCAACTTTAGCTTCCTTGCTAGCATGTCCACTTCCCATGACTGAGCATGCAGATTTGAGCCCAGTGGTTCTGTGTGTCTCACAATGCAGAGTACAGTGGTGCTGTAGAGCTGAACCTTTACATGTCCCATCCTCTAGTCTATTGCTGAGGTACTGAGATAAACCCTTCCATGTCCCATCATCGAGTCTATTGTAGCTCTCCTGGTCTCACTTTGCAGTAGCAGCAGCGCTGTCAGCAGTAGCCCCACTGTTGTGTGGTGCCACGTGGTTATCCCTGCTGACTGACGCCTACTTCTTTCTATATAAACCTTGTGCAATATTTGTGAAATTGCTTCTCTCTTGTCTGCTGCAGTCTGGGAATGAGCCCGACGAGCTCTCTCTCTGAGAGTGGGTCTGTGCCTCTCTCTTGTCTGCCAAGATATGAGTGAGCCCGACTAGATTGTTGTTGTTGAATAAATATACTTATATGCAACTCCGGAGTCCTGAGGTAACTTGAGTGAATTTTCACCTAACATAATTGGGGGCTTTGTCCGGGATTCCAACAACCTGATCGACTTTTTGCTCTGGGCATCAGGACCTGTACCGTGCACGGGGGAGTACGGGACTCCTTTTTCTAAAGACCTCTGCCTTGAATTGGAAGGACACCAGGGCCTGCTAGCGAGGAGAGCCGAGGGTGAAGGAATCAACAGGACCAGGGGTGGACTCTGAGCTGTGTGTGAGTGTATGGTTTTTGTTTGTTTGTCTTTGTGTGTACACTAACAGTGATAGCGCTAAGGTTACCCTTTCGGGGGTATGCTGGTCTCCCTGTGAACAGGTTCGAGACAAACAAAGTTGAGGATATATGAGAGGGGTATATTCCGGTCTCCTTGGTGTGAGACGAACTAGGAGAACTATCTCCGGTCTCCTTTGAAAAATTGAGACAAACATAGTTTGAGAGGGGTATATTCCTGTCTGGACGAACTTATATTAAAAAAGTTAGCCCGACGAGCTTGTTGTTGTTGAATAAATATACTTATATAGACCTCTGGAGTCCTGAGGTAACTTGAGTGAATTTCCACCTAACAGTGTGTCTCACACAGGATATGATGTGGAGTATCTGCCTGTCACCCAAACACATCACTTCGTCACGAAATGACTGATTGCAACATATTGACCTCTGTAACTTAACCACCGGAAACTGTTTAGTTCTGCTTTTTCTTGTTTTTTTTTTCCATTAGTGTATCAGTGTGTCTTTTCTCAAGCTGTGATGTCTGATCAACACGCTATTTACTTTTTTTGGGGTGTGTGTGTGTGTGTATGCCAAAGTGTGACTGTTCTCTCCCATATAGTAGGACCTTTACCTGCAAATGCTGATGGCTGTGACAACATTGTTCCTCATCGCCATAACCTATAATTACATATACACTTATAAGGCAACCTAGCTCTGCCCACTCACTTAGTCTCTTTTCTTCCTCTCCTACTCTAGACTATCTCCACTGTGGGATGCTTCTGCAGTCTTTCCATCTGATCTACCTGCAGAAACCCTCTGCTTACAGCTGCCCATACCCACCAAACTAGTATGCACAAATTCTACTCTGCTTATAATACATACTGGGTCCCAGCCTATTTACTCGTAATACAAACAAATGCCATCACTGACATAGTTTCTGTTGCATTGCTCTGCTTATCCTTATAATACACACTAAGCTGTTCTACAACCAAGACTTTGAATGCTAGCTCTCTCTGTTTTTATCCACTATTAGTTCTGTAAATGTCATGTGTATACCTTCCTTGATCTTCTTCTATCCTCCCCCCTTGAATCTACTTTTCCCACTGGAATCAGGAGTGAATCTGTTCGACTCACTGATGGCTTAAAGTGCAGGTGTAATACTAAAATGTATTAAACATGTCAACATTAACAGTAAGCAATGGTGAAACAGAAAACATATGTCACATTAAAAATAGTCCTATATGGGTGGTGTGGGTCTGTGGGATTCTGAGCTCCAAACTCTGCTTGTGGTAAATGTTTCTGTTGAAAACTAAAGTTAAGCCACACGTCCTCATCCTGTTTTGGTGGGTCAGACTTCTCCAAATGTCACTTCCAAAGGTTAAAGGTTAGGTGAAATGTTATGCAAGGGTTGGGAGTGTCTTGGCATATAGCTAATTACAATTTTAAATACATAATATAACATTTAAATACGTGTAACATTTAAATGCATGTTAATACATGCTAATTATAACAGTTAAAAACATGTTAATTGCACTCTAAGCCAACTGAGTCTTTCTCCCTGTACTAGTCTGTGTGAGTATGCTTTAGTGAAGTACACTCTAAAGCCAACTGAGCCCATCTCCCTGTACTAGTCTGTGTAAGTATGCTTTAGTGAAGTACACTCTGAAGCCAGTTCTCTGCTAACTACACTACAGGGAGCAGCAGCTGCACAGCGAGCTGCAGTAGCACTCCCTAGTGTCACATCAGGGTAACTACACACACATCTGTGGAGACCCATAGACACCTATATAGTCCTGCAGGACACCATCGTTTACACCTAGTTGTGTGCTTCCGAATGCAGTTTTTGACGTGTAAAGGGGAGAGTGGCACATATATATGGGGTACCAAGTGTGACAGACATTTTTTCATATAAAGAATACCTTCTGTGCATAAATACCTAGGACATCTAAACTCCTCAAAAAAAGTTCGGAAACGTTATTTCGGTCAATTATTCCTTCCCTTTAATAATACCAATTGGTATTGTATTCTATATAGTTGGAAAGCCTGATTAGTCACCTTTACAACGAGGTACAACTTGTAAGGATTGTGCATTTGTGGAATGAGCAACACAGCTAACCGTGTGGGTAGCGACCCAAAAAAATGTGCCAAAATCCCCTGCAATATTCTTCTGTTGGTATTCAGTGAGATATCGGAATAAGATTCTGGAGCCAGTACCTCGTTGTAAAGGTGACTAATCAGGCTTTCCAACGATATAAAATACAATAACAATTGGTATTATTAAAAGGGAGGAATAATCGACCGAAATAACGTTTCCAAACTTTTTTTGAGGAGTTTAAATGGACAGAATTACTTCTGTCCATGAAATTGGTTTTCTTTGTCCACAAAATGAGAATTCAACCTTTTTTCCCAAAACGAAAAGCGCAACAATAATGATTTTTTTTTTTAATTAAATTAACTTTAAACAAACAAACAAATAAATAAATAAGCAAGCTTATTTGGGTAATTCATTTGAAAATGAACCCTGCAGTAACTCGCAGACGACCGGACAGATCCAACTGAGTGATGGTTTGCCTTCAGACTTTCAAATGACAGCATGTTTGCATAGGCTTGGCTGTAGTGTTGCTGTTTTGCTGGTGTAAATATGTCTACTCTGTGTTATGATGTGCTGTCCTCTATGTATAAGAACCACCAACACCCCATTCACAAATCAACATGCTGCATTTTGATGAGGTATAGATTACCCATGTAAAGTAGAGAGACTGCTACTAGCTGAGGGTGGTCAAGACCTTATCCATGTGGATTTAGCAGCCATTGGCCATGAGGTTACAGACACTGCAAAGACTGCTGTATTGTTCAGATAATGTGCCCTAGATTCATTTTGGCCCGTTTATTCTCAGGAACTAGCCAGGAGGGGGCCTCGAGAAACAACTCTCCTTAATGGGAAGGTCATTTGTACAGGGTGGGGTCATCTCTGTCCTATTCTGTTTTTAAGGCATGGCAAATCTTTACAGTGTCAAGGTTGACCAGTGAACATCATGGCATTGCTGAACCTAGTCTTTGTAACCCATTGGTGATGGTTACAAGATGACACTGGGTGCTTCTTGTCACTGGGTGGGTACCAGGGCTTAGTGTTCTGCACAGTCAGGAAGAAGATGATGCTCTCTATCTGTGTACAAACTCCTTACTCGACTGATGTTTATCTACCTCTGACTGATACAACTCTATCTGTCTCAGTTACTGCAGATACACACTGATCTACACACTCTTTACTCTACTGATGTTTATCTACCTCTGACTGATTCAACTCTATCTGTCTCAACTACTGCAGATACACACTGATCTACACACTCTTTACTGTACCTGACTGATTCATCTCCACCTGTCTCTGCCTCTCAGGTGATCCACAGGGCAAAACCAAACACCTCTGTGAGTAAAACACACATAAGCATTCTAGAGTCAGTTAGATGTTAATGGAAACCCATAAATATGGTGTTCTCTTTCTTTTCCCTAAGGCTCATAGTGTTCATTCTGCTGTTCATTTCTGCTCTTTAGACACAGCTGTTGCCAGACTCTGCCAGACTCATCACCTAAATCAACCTTCATCAACTGCACTGGAGCTACAGTATGCCAGGCTGGGATTCCAGGGAGTCTATAACTGCTTTAAGGTGGCATTAATGTTCAACTTATTTTTTTTTACATAACATTAACCCCTTGTTAGTTTGGCTGTAACAAAGCAGTAATTGCATCAGCAAGACATTTAACACTTAGACGTTTGGGTGTTGATGGTACAGTGGTTAGAGTTGACAGTATTGACAGTGACATATGTGTGTGTTTGTGTGTGTGTGTGTGTGTGTGTGTGTGTGTGTGTGTGTGTGTGTGTGTGTGTGTGTGTGTGTTTGAGTCTATTTGTTTGTCTATGTGGACTATCTGTGTTATTAAAGGCACAGTCCTTGATTCAAATGTATTACCATTCATTTGATGAATTCAGCAAAATTCTCCTCATGTTACTCTAATTGTCCATCCAGTGTGTGAGCTCACATCACGTCACGTCACGTCACGTCACGTCACGTCACATTGAGTTTCAAGATCTGTACACACACACAGAAAAAGAAGAGAGGAATCGACAGGAAAGAAAGATGGCGTCCATCCCCTGTGCTCTGATGGTGTTGCTGATCTGCCTGAGTCAGGATCACATGGGTGAGTTACAGAGAACTAACGTTACCTTGAAAACCACCAGCACTACCAGTGGGACACCTGCTGTAACACTGCCATTCATACAAACACTACTATTAGTGCACTAAAGTTGCAATGGATTTTAATTTGAATTACAAGCTACCGTAGCCATAGCATGAGGGTTGGTTTAGCAATAAGATAAAGCTACAGAAGCAAATCAGCTACAGAACTAACATGAAGGGGTGAATTTCAATGTGTTGTTGTGTGGCCAACTCTGTGTTTGTGTCTGTGACAGTTTGTGTGAGATCATACAAAAAGCCATTGCACAAAAAACAAGACAGGAAAGATAAACAGTGAAAATGTATAGTTGTATAGTTCACTGGAACAGGGTTCAATTTAATACTGATTAGATCCCATTTGGCCAACATTGTGACTTAAATGTAACATTGATTAGGCTTAATTGCTCTATTCAACATTATTCACATATTATCGCAGTATCCCAAGGATTCAAATTTACACTACATTGAATTTATGCATGATGTTATGGCCCACTTAACTAGTATGTTGTTTTTGAGCCCATGCTGTGTGATGTTTTACTCTGGCCTGTATGTTAGAGTTGAATGAAGTTTCCTGTAGCTGTTCTGAAAATGGGTTTCCTGAAGAATATGGGTATCTTGTTATACTTAGCGTCACCATGCTGTTTAAGATTTTGCGCTGTGATGATTTTTCATGGTGTTGCTATACCCCACTTCCATCACCAGGGCCCTATTCGTCGTAGCTCGTTAAGCGAGTTACCAAGATCATTTTCAGGATGAGATAATATAAGTCCCCCCTTTCGGTTCGTGGAAGCAACTTTCAATAAATCACCATAGCAACACATCAATTAGCTCTATCCTGCTCCAGCGTAGGCTAATTTAAGTGAAGCTGGATAAGCTTGCCACACCCCCGGAAAAAGGAGAGATCCGATATTAGTTAGATTGGCGCTTCATAGTGAGAGAGTTCTTCGCGATCGCCAAGATGAGTTCTTGTATGAGCGCTACAGATTCAGCCAACAAGGAATCATTTATTTACAAGACCTTCTCGAGCCATTTATTGCAAACACCACAGCCGAGCATTGACTGTCTTGCACTTTTTTTGCGAGTGGTACATTTTTGTTGTCACAAACTGGAGACTTGAAACAAAGAAATAGGAGGCAAACGCTCAAGGCGTGTTTTACTGATATAAATCAAAGTGCCACGATGGGCAAACAAGGCAGAGATCACAGGACTGGAGAACAGCACATCTTGCTGATCACAAACAATTACACACAAACAGGGCCGGCGATTGCTATAGGCGAACTAGGCGACTGCCTAGGGCGACAAATGGGTTGGGGGCGTCCTCTAGCGTCGCCCTTGGACCTACTTCCCATTAATCATAGTTAGAATAACAAGCAAATAAAAACATGTTTATTAATCATGATCATCCGAGGGCGCCCCTTCAGCCCTACGTTTACTTCAACCTGATTTTTAGATTGAATTGATGGTTATTGTCGATAGGGGGGGGCGGTTGCGTTAAGTTACGTTACGTTAGTTATGTGAGGGCTCCTGCACATTGCCAGGGTGGGGTGAGCCGTGAGCGTGTCAGCTACGTGACATTCGCAAAAATGAAGCGGTCAATACCATCTGGAGCACAGGGACGAAAACGAAGAAAGGAAGAAGAGGAAAAGAAAGCCAAGTATAGAGGTAAGTCTTCTCATCTCAGCCATTAAGGTGTCAAACGAAATACATGTAGTATTGTGCATCACCTAATATTGGACGTTTCATTGCTGTCACTTAGGCTAGCTATAGCTAGCTAGCGACTGTTACTTTGCTAATTTGCTACGTAGGCTATTACTAGCAAACGTAACTTCACTGATAACCTACATGGATGTAAATGTCAAAAGACCAGTATCTGGATAACGTATGCTAGTTATGAAAAGTACAGTTGCTGTCTACATTAATTATAAATGGCATAAGTTCTGTTTAGTGACTGTTCACAACTAGCAGGTGCACACACAGTAACCATTTTGGGGATAGTGGTGGTGTTCACCCTTCTGTACAGTTCCTCCCCAGGAATATACTTTTTTTTTTTCTCATTCATTTTTTTATTTCCATATCACAGACATACAACCAAACATATCAGGAAACATGTTATATAGATATAGATATACACCCCCCCCCCCCACCACACACACACACACACACACCACCAAACAGAGCATTGAGTCAGTCACAGACAAGTCATGTCTACATCAACAGTAGATCCTTCAGCTTGGATATCAAATTCTCCCATATTGCTAGTGTATGTGGCTGAGCATTATTAACTCTTGCAGATGACAGTTCCATGTAAGATATGTCCAAAAATGACCGCAGCCAGTGGACAGTAGAAATGTCATGGGGGGATTTCCAGCGCTGGACCACAATCTTTTTGGCCGCAGTGAGGCCTGCAAGCCAAACTTTACGATTTTTTTCCGCAAGGGAAAGATGGGAGTCATCATTTAATAGGTGCACAGCAGGGTCCATAGGAAACTGAACTCCTGTTATGTCCGTAACAATTTCGATCACCTTTCTCCACAATCTAGATACCTCTGGACACTCCCACATTACATGTAAAAAGGAGCCAAGGGTTCCATGAGGGCAAAAAGAGCAATATGGGTCAGGGGCAAATCCCATCAGATGTCTTATTCTTGGCGTTACATATGCCCTATGGCAGAATTTCAAATGTATATATCTATGATTTGGATTTTTTGAGGCACCAGAGACGTTGTCCCAAATGGTTTCCCAGTCTAATTCTTGTCCCAAATCTGTTATGTCTCTATCCCAGGCTTTCATTCCTGGTGTGGGTGTATATTTTTGGGAGTTGAATCTATCATAGAGGTATGACACTATTTGCTTTGGAGAATGTTGTAGCCAGCTTAGAATGGGATGCTCCTTTAACTCTGACCCCCAAGGAACCCTGTAGGCCCTACAGGCCGATCTTATTCTAAAATAAAAGAAAAGAGAATGCTTATCAATACTGTATTGAGATATCAACTCTTGAAAATTAAGTATTGTATCAGCCCCATTAATGTCCTGCAGTGTGTTGATGCCCTTAGCCTCCCAGTGTTTGTTAATGAAAGGTTTTCCCCCAGACAAAAGGTGACTATTATTCCATAATGGGGATGATTTACACCATATGTTTTTGAAGTTTATAAATGTTTCTGCTGCCCTGAACACTTGAATCATATATGTCAAAATTGGTCCATAATGTAAAGTACATCTCTTGATATGCACGCCTGTGAGAGGGAAGTCTTTTAATCTAACAGGTGCTATTAATTCTTCTTCTATATTTTTCCATGCGGAATTATAGTCCTCATCTATCCAGTACCTGAAACTTCTTAATACAAACGCCCAGTGGTATAACTTGAAATTAGGACACGCCATTCCCCCATTCATTTTATCAACCTGAAGAGCTGACCATTTTAACTGTGGTCGTTTACCATTCCACACATAACCTCTTAGTAAGGCCTCCAATTTTTTCCAGTATCCCACTGGAGGTGCAAGTGGGATCATTGAGCTAACAAAGTTAATGCGGGGTAACATGTTCATTTTGATGACTGAAATACGGGCAGGTACTGAGCTTGGCAAATGTTTCCATCTATTTATATCCTCCTCTATTTTTTCCAGAATTGTTGAGTAATTCAGTTTCGCCACAGACATAGGGGAAGTATTTATTCTAATACCCAGGTATAGGACCTCATTTATGACATTAATCTTGGCTGGGAGAGATATCTTATCTTTATCTGTATTAATAAGCATAAGGGCGGATTTTGAAAGATTGACCTTATACCCTGACAGGTATCCAAAATGCTCCAGTGTTGTTAAGACGCATGGAAGCGTTTGCTGGACATTTGCCAAATAAACCAATGTATCATCAGCATAAAGTGATATTGAATGTGATGTTGAACCAATTGTAATTCCCCAGGAATATACTAAACATTTTGTTTATTTTTGTTTTAAATTGGCCAGATGCACTCAGGCAATTTTTGCAGAGGCCGCTGTAGAAAGGACGCCTGATTCGCCTCCCTCTAAACTTTGTAAGTAGCCCACACAACTAGTACTACTGTTGCTGTTTTTGTTATTATTATTAGCAATTATTACTTTAATAATCACATCACATTAATACTACTAATTGTAATCAGTAGCCTAGTATTATTTAGCCTTGTGGCAGTAATTGTAATATATCTACTACAAGTTACATGGTCAGATAAAATGTATTTGTACAATGCAACTATGTGGTAGGATGATAGAAATGACCAAATGCAACTGTGTAACGAACAGCATGGATGAACTCTGTGTTTAAATACAGCTGCAGGAGAAGGGACATCCAGTAGTACTCAAGGGGCCAGTAACACACAGGCCAGGAACACACAGCCTGCCTCAGGTGAGTCTATTTAATAGTATTTATTCAAGCCACATCCATACTTTAAAGTACAATAGAAACATGTTAGCATGTATTAAATACAATAGCTTGTTTTCTTAAAGAAGTTCAACCACATTCATGATCATTTCACTTATTATATTAAACACTGCTTGTCTGGCTATACAATATGCTTGAATACAGGTGAAGGTGAAGGGACATCCAGGACCACATCAAGCACTCTGGGCACCAGTGAAACTACACTGCCGCCTGCAGACACCTCACCCTCCACAATTCCTGCTATCCAGGGAGAACCTATAGGGAGAACCTATAGATCCTGCTGACTGGCCAGCTGTGATCCGGTAAGGACAGAGTTAGTTTGCAGAGGACCATACCAGACCAGTCCAGACTTTACATTTCCAAAAAGAGATGATGGGAGAAGCTGCCACCACAACCACTTCTACAGGAAATTAGTAAATGGGGAGAAAATCAAGAGAAGCTGGCTTGGCGCAAAACTCAAGCTGGCTTGGCGCAAAACTCAATCTCGCCTAGGGCAACCAAAGGGCTAGAGCCGGCCCTGCAAAGACAAAGGAAAAAGCCCAAGGCTTACATAGGAGCTCAGTGAATACATTGGCTACAGGTGAGAACTAAACTTAATGAACACATAGGCTACAGGTGAGAACTAAACTCAATTATCACATTGGCTACAGGTGAGAACTAAATTCAATTAACACATTGGCTACAGGTGAGAACCAAACATGGAGGGAAAACTAAGAAGTGACGGAAATACTAAAGCACAGGAGAGGATGAACGGACTAGAGTAGCATATGGAGCAAGAGCAGGAACAGGAACAGAGGAGTGTGCAGCAGAGGTTGTGACATTTGTAGTGTCGGGGATGCGGAGAACAAAGCACTCATAATTATATGACAGTGTTATTAGTACACCATAGCATATCCAGGGTTTTTCCTGCATAGAGAAAATTTGGGCGCACGCCTAAGCCGTTTTCCCAAGCGCCTACAACAAATCCCGAGCGCCTAAGGCACCAAAAAAAGTCCGCGATAAAAAAAAAATAAAAAAAAAGCTGTCATTCATGGCGCAATTCAGCTTAATGGTGTTTTGAGCCCTCACCGTCGACTTCAAGGCAGCAGCTTGTCCCACCTCCCACCCCCTGAGCCAATCATTGAAAAGAGGCTGCTCCAAGCTTGCCAGTTTAGAGAATACGTTGGTTTGAATTTGAGATTTGAGCAAGCAACTTAATGTAGCTAGCTTTTAGCTGTTTTAAACCAAGGCACTTCAAAAATGTTGTTTACAACCTGCTTACAAATCTGGTTAAAACAACTAGTGAAGGTGTTTTAGAATAATATTAATGCCATATACAATAACTGACTTTATGTTAACACCACTAATTAATGTTAGCTGTCTAATTATTTAGCGCAATGCTAGCATGCATCTACCGTAATTCGATGTTTAACCAAGGTAGCCTATTGTACTGCAAAATATTGATCGCGACCAGTTAACAAATCTGGTTAAAAAAATAAAGGTGAGCTGTTATTTATAGATATGAATTATTTCGCTCAGGTGGTGGGATGCGCCTTCATCACGCGTGCAATGCATGTTCGAATATGGTCTCAATAGTATGTTTCAAGTATAGGCTACAGCCGAAACCTCGTTCTGTTTTGATCAATAGTAATCAAGTTGATAAGCGTGTCTTCTTGTCTGAACAATACGCAACTGTGAGGTGCGCGAATGGACAGAGCGGCCAGCTGCCAATCACTCAACTTGCATATGCATCCTGACTTCATCAGTCGGCGGTGATTTTGAGCATAACATTCCATTTTCAGTATTCATGGCTTTCAATGTATTACAATATCTGCTATGTTGAGGACCTACACAGGTGTAGGCTATTATTTGATTTGTTTACCCGTTTGAACGAGTACCAGTAGACCGCGGGTCCTCGGGAGAGGCAGACAACCGCATTGGTTTATCAATGAAAGCTCAGCTCGTTCGGAGGAGAGCGGATGTATTTGTGTTGCATCTCGAATTAATATTATCATTGATAAACCGGTGCGGTTGTAAACTGTCGTTCCGCTGCGAGGGCCAGCCCGACGTGCACGAATACACCTGTACAAATGCAAATGAAATGTCCACTCAAAATGCTGACAAAAGTTTGATTTCCAACGCAGCCTCCATTGGTGGGCCAATAGAAGTTAAACACACTATTAAACATATTTGTGGACAGTTTTAATAATAAAAACAAAAATAATGGTATGTAGGTTTGTATAATAAAAATGAATAGTAATAATAGATAAACTTGATTTTCATAATTTGTGTGTTCCATTTCTGACCACTGGTTAGTTCTAGATTCTATTGATATACATTTCAGTAGTTTGCATATATATGTAAAGAGGTAAACCTTAATAATCTTTGAACCATACATGATAGCACCATGGGGCTTGGACTATTGTCAATCTATTTGAATCTAAAGTGGAAGCAAAATTATTTCCTGAAGCATATCCTCATTATTTATGAAATGGTAAAATGTAAGCTACCAGGTGACATGGTAACACAGACTGCGCGTGCAGCGCACACATTTTTTTTTGGAGCACCGAAGACCCATTTTGACCCAGGAAAAACCCTGATATCATTATTGTAGAAAATGATTAAGGTGGACTTAAGGTGGACACTTAAGGGTGGAAATACACACAATTTCTTTTCACTGCTTCAATTTATTGCATTTCTTATTAACACATTTACATTTAGTCATTTAGCAGATGCTTTTATTCAAAGCGACTTACAAGGAAATGTAAAACTTAGTAAGGGAATCGAACTTGCAACCTTGAGAATACGTCTCCTCTACCCACCCAACCACTCTCACACTTGGCTATATTAACACATACATAGATATCGCCCCATACACAGCCCCATACACAGCCCCATACACAGTTTATTGTCTCGCTCCCTCGCAGCGGTGTTGGATTTTGCCATGATTATGGTCTTGTATTCTTCTTAAGCGTTCATGATCATCTCCTGCTCGCCAGCGGAGAAAAAAAGAGTCTCCTTCATTGAGTTTAATAGCTATTGTACCTTCAGAAAATCATGGTTTTGGTGATCGACCCTTCTCCCGTTTGACGTAGGACGCGCACGTGCAATTGCCCTGTTAAGTTTAGCCTGGTTCAAATTAACAACATGGTTAGACCGCGGATAAGCCGTCGACGAGCCGATATATCCAGTTCTCAATCATCTCGGTAATTCAAACGGGCTAATAGGCCAATTGACGAATACACCCCAGAGCTCACTTATTCTTTGTGATGTTGAATTTACATATTCAGGATCAAAATAAGCCAGTAGTTATTTTTACACCCCATTTGACACTCTACGGCAGGGCTCTTCAATTAGTTTGGAGCTGGGGCCGGTTCTTGAGACTGAGGCAAAGTTAGGGGCCGGAGGATATGAGTAATCAAGGTAACAAATAAAGAAATTACAACAACATACTGAAGGAGTCAATATATTTTATTTTGTAAGTGCTTAACAACATATGCCCAAGAGGCCGCATAGGCCCAAGGATTCAAAAATCAAACCAGGTGAGCAATAACCTAGCCATATTAACAGACAATTGGAGAAATGTAATTAACTAACAAAAACATGCACTTCATTGTACATAGCTGTACCAACACCACATTACTGGTCATTGTCCTCAATATTTAAGATTAAACTGATATGAGTGACTGGCAGAATCAAATGTATCTCCACCAACAAAATGCATTGCATGGAACTGAATAGAATTGCAACAACTTAAAAGTGCATGGTATTCTATCAAGGAAATGTGTTTTAAAACGCATCACTCAGTTCAGGTGAACTGTATCAGTTGTTTAGAATTTCATAGGACTGGCAAACAACTTCCAAGTGCACCGATTTTTTTTTTTACTATTCTGCCCCCGCTTCTGTGTATGTGGCGTGGTCATTAGCCTGCTACATTGGCTCGGCAGATATATAACAGTTTCCCAAAGAGAAAGTCTGAAGCTTAAAGTTATTTTCAAACCTTTACTTAGGAAGCACTGTAAAACTGAGCAGACATACAGAATACATTTTAGTAATCTCATCTCGTTATTGTGTTGTTATGTGCATTACGTTAACGGGGTTACCCAGAATGCAGTAGGCTTACTGGCAGTAGACTGTGAGATACATGTTAGAAGTCGCCCAATAAAAGTTATAACAAAACCCACGCTGACCGTGTGAGCGTATTCTTGTAAAGTGCACCACACGGCATAACAGTTATCATTCGTTTCTAAAAACAATCACTTAGCATTGCATGTTTAACTGTGATAGAAACTACGTTAGCTTAATGCTAACTTATAGGGGAAATTCCATAGAGACCGCGCTAGCGATTAGCATATTCATCAAAGTAAACAATTCGCACAAACATCGGTTCATTACAAGTGGTTTCCACAAAAAGTAATGTTTCTAACAAATAATCTGTTTAAGAAAATACTTACAGGCAAACGTTTTCTGGCCATATATATCAGAGTAGAAAAAAATATACCGCCACCTATACGGGTGCATACCGCCACCTACTGCACGTGAGAGTGTACAATTAGCCATAGTCACGAACTGAATGATGCTACTGGAGCACACTCAGGGGGCCAGTCCAAAGCAGCGGGCCGCCTATTGAAAGCCCTGCTCTACAGGATGTACACTCCTAGTGTTAACATTAGCTTTGACTGATGTGATTTCATTCATCATTCAGGTGTCCAAGGAAAGACTCCCACTGTCTTCTCCAGTGTGGGTGGGGATGCCACTCTTCCCTGCATGAATGTGCTTCCTCCAGACTGCTCTTCTACTACATGGCTTTATACTAGCTCTATAGCTGCTGTAGAATTGGTCGCCCTTGGAAAGGTCAAATCTGATGTAACCACACAGAGAGCTAAGAGACTGAGTCTGGTCTCTGACTGTTCTCTCCACATTACTGATGTCACCACTGAGAATGCTGGACTCTACACCTGTCGGCAGTTCGAGAGAGAGGGTGGACGCCAACAGGGAGAGGATGCTGATGTCTCTCTGTCTGTTCTTCAGGGTAGGTGTTATTGTTGTTGTTTTATTTGTTGTTGTTTTCAGACCCTGGGGCTCAGTAACTAAAGCAAAATTACTTTGTTGGATATATTTAGTCCGTATTATAAGGTATCCTTCAATTTTTAACTGTTTTGTTTAAGGATTTGTATGTAACCTATTCTTAATAACATACTCAAATTCATTTTCATCTTATATGGTACTTTTCTTAGTGCCGACTCTGATGTTGTTTGTGTTTGCAAGGCTGGCTTTCAGTGGATTATCTCACCAGTTCTAGACAAAACTCCATAAAAGTACCTGTAGCTCTACTGGTGGCTAAGAGCACCAACGCCATCAGTTTGATACCCAGGGAGCACACATACTGAACAGGGGAAAATTATATATCTGCCCTACACTGGAAGTTTCTTTGGATAAATAGTGAAATAAATGTAAAAAATTATTTCCGTAATAATGGAGGTATAAGGGTAAAACCTCTTCAAAGAAAACCTAAACTCACATTGCTGTGTTTGAATGCAGGTGTCTGCTGTATGCTAAACCTGATGTAGTGTGGTGATGTCATTTTTTTCATATAGTATCTGCTTCCCCCAGTGAGACTGAGATGAAGTCCGACACTAATGTGACTCTCTACTGCCTCCTTCACACACAAGCCAACTGTGGAATATCAGTGGCAGATAAAGGACTTAGTCTGAGCTGGGTGGATGAGACAGGGAAAGAGCTGCAGAACAATAACAATCACCAGATCAGAAGCACACCTCCCTGTTCCATCACACTGACTGAGGAGCTCAGAGGTCCCATCTCTGTTCATAATCGGACATGCCAGCTGACTGCAGGAGGGCAGGTTCAGACTTCTGTCTCTCACAGCATTGGAGTGAAAGGTTAGAGATGATACAATGAGTTTGATATTAAATTACTGCTGTTTGCATGATAAACTGAACCTGATTTCTAAAGTTGTCTGAAGTAGTCGATGTTCTCTGCATAACTGCTGCTCCTGGCTCAGTTTTGGCTCACTCAGTTTTCTGTATTGACATGTTTAGAACTTGGTTGTATCCGTCTTCTGACAGAAGGTTTAAGTTAATTGTTCAACACAGGTGATTTCTTGGAAGAGCAGGAAGACCAGGATATCCTTTCAATTAAATTCCATTCAATTACATTTTTCTTTTTTGATATAGCACCAAAACATTAACATTTTCTCTAGGTGCTTTACAGAGCCCAGGGCCTGAACCCTCTTAGAGCAAGCACAATGGCGACAGGGGCAAGAAAAAACTCCCTGTTAACAGAAAAAAGCAGATGATGTCAGACAAAAATGTCGCATAAGGGGTGGCCCATCTGCTTGGAGCCGGCCAGGTAGAGAGGTAGATAGAGAAAGAAGGAGGGGGGGGGGGGGGGGGGGAGGGCTTCTGGCAGGAGGGGAGGGAGGAGAAGGGGAGGGGAGACAATCAGAAACATGGTACACAATACATACAAACATAACATGGTATACACAGTACATGATACATACAAAATTGATGGAGGATAAGGTGGGGAGAAAACATTCAGGTATTGTAGAACCGCTTAGTGGGTATACAGTCTGCTAGTAGGTTACTATTACAAGAGTAGGCAGGGTAATGGATCAGATAACTATGTTGATGGTGGCAATTATTTACATTGCAGGTAAAGCTAGCACAGAGTACGGGGTAGAATAAGTGCATGGCAGTGTGGTTGGGGTTGGGTAGATGTAGGCCTAGGGTATCTGCAAGTAAGTCAGGTGGAGAGACTACAGCAGCATCCCACAGCAGAGATATTCCAGACTAGGAGGGGAAGAAAGAGACAGAGTGAGTGGGTAGAGTTCGGCTGCCAATATGTACTTAATGGATATAGTGATGAGGAACAATGTTTCAACAAACAAAGGCCTTTGCGAGCTAAGGCCACGCTATAAGAGAGAGAAAATTTGGTTGGTAAACATCAATTTGATAAACAGATAAAGATATTAAGGTGAACAATAAACGGTAGGTAATATGGCCACTGTATCAGAATCAGTTATAGCAAATTATGATATAGAAGGAGAAGTAATGGGAGAGGCTCCCTGTCAAGGTGTATGGGAATTTAGTTTATGTTTAGTTTTGGTGAGTTATGTTTAGTTTTGGTGAGTTATGATTAGTTATGGTTGGTGGACGTGGTGCCAAATTTTTGATAGGATAGCAAGGGTGGCAGGATACACAAGCAGTGCACAACTGGCTATCCTAAGTTGAAATAATCGTGCTACAGTTCTTTAAAACTTTAATTATTAACTGTGATACACACTTATCTGTTCACAGTATTTACCTGCACATTTATTCAACACACACTTTGATCCAAAGTGATTTACTGTATACACTTTTGGAAGTGTCTTCAGTTATTTACATGTTATGCCATGATAGAGTAAATCAGGAATCTGAGCTCTGGACGAGTGTAGCACCTCTTGTTGAGCTGCTTGATGCAGTTTCAGTGTGAAAGTCCCCTTTAGGGATTGAATGTATTTCTGGTTATCAAAGTACGCACATATCTAAAGCAATCTCTATCTCCCTCCCTCCTTCTCCCCATCACTCTCTCGCTCCCTCCCTCCCTCTCCCTATCACTCTCTCTCCCTCCCCCCTTCTCCCTATCACTTTCTCTCCCTCCCTTCCTTCTTCTCCTCATCACTCTCACTCTCTCTGCATCTCTATCTCTCCCCTGTGTTCTATCCTTTCCTTCCCTCAGTTTCCCCAGTTGTTCCTCTGGTTGCTGGAGCTGTTGTCTCTGTCAGTTTGTTGGTTGCTGCATTGATGATAATTGTGGTGATATGCAAGAGAAGGACAAGTGAGTGTTTCACTGACAACACTTTAAACAACTAGCACCTTTATGGTGACAATACTATGAACTCTATAGTTCCAAATTCATAATTTAATCTTGTTCATATTTCAGATGCTGGAGGAGAGCCAAGAAACAAATCAGTGAGTAAACATTTATTTTCACAAAAATTGTTCTTCTACAGGGTTTTATACATTCATATATGACACTGGTTTTACATATCACATAATTATATCACATCAGTTCATATACGAAAGCGTAGTTAAGCAAAGTTAGATCTATATGAATTCACATAGAAGATAATCTGACACATTGCATTTTTCAGACTCAAAGCAGGACCACTGCCATAGTCATGCAGTCTGTTCAGTCACCAGACTCCTCAGCTAATGTAACATAATGATATAGTCTAATGATGAACATCCATCAGAGGCCAATAACTGATGTAGTAGTTACATCTGGATAACTTTTAGTAGCAATCATGGTAGTAGAAGAAAAGTCTGAACACAATAGCCTACTGAGGTATACTATTCTTCACTATTTCCCACTGAACTTATGTTTGATTGGAGCACCTTTACTGCAAACTGATGATCATGTGTTTCTCTTCTATACAGAAGGAGGAAGGAGCTGATCTGCACTATGCAACCTTTCAGCACCGCAAGCCAACCCAAGCCGGGCCTTCTGCAGTAAGTCACTGGTCATCATGTTTGGTCATCTTCTTGTTTATGCTAATCAGTGTGGGATGATACCTTTGTTTGTTTGTTTGTTTGTTTACAGAAGCAGTCTGAGGACAACGTGACCTATAGCACCATCATGCAGTTATCTGGTGGTAAAGACCAGAATAGCCGCAGACCTGCTGGCAGACCAGCGGACCCCAATGCTGTGTATGCTACTGTTCAAAATATACAGAATTAACACAGGCATATGGATACACATACGCCTACACACACACACACACACACACACACACACACACACACACACATACGCACGCTCAAACACACAAACATACACACACACACACACACACACACAGATACAGACACGCACACTCACACACATGCATGCAGTCATAAAAGCACCCAGTGACACAGGCCATATGAGGTGACACAGGCCAAATACCCTTAGTCATTCTTTAAGATGGGAAAGACAAAAGAACACAGTGTTGAAGTGCGACAAAAAGTTGTTGAGCTGCAGAAATCCGGAAAAGGATATAAGAAAATATCTTAACAGTTGAAAATACCCATTTCCACAATCAGGGCAATAGTTAAGAAGTTCAAAGCGACAGGAGATGTAAGGAATCAGCCTGGAAGAGGACCTATCTGTAAATTGACCCCACGCACCGTGAGGAGGATGGTTCGACTGGCAAAAGAATCTCCAAGGATCACAGCTGGAGAATTGCAGAGGTAAATTGAGTCTTGGGTTCAGAAAGTCTCCAGAACTACCATCAGACGCCACCTCCATCACCACAAATTGTTTTGGAGGGTTGCCAGAAAAAAGCCTCTGCTGTCAATCAACAACAAACTAAAGCGCCTACAGTTTGCCAAATGTAAGTCAGACTTTCAATGGGACCGAGTTATATGGTCAGATGAGACCAAAATAAAGCTTTTTGGCAACAAACATCAAAGGTGGGTTTGGCGTAGACAGAAAGATAGCCATAGAGAAGAGACCCCCATACCCAATGTGAAGTATGGTGGCGGATCTTTGATGTTGTGGGGCTGTTTTTCTTCCAAAGGCCCTCGACATCTTGTTAGGATACATGGTATCATGGACTCCATCAAATACCAGCAGATATTAAATGAAAACCTAACAGCCCCCTCTAGGAAGCTTAAAATGGGCTGTGGTTGGACCTTCCAGCAGGACAATGATCCGAAGCACACCTCAAAATCAACACAAAAATTGTTCACCGACCACGGAATAAAGGTTTTGCCATGGCCATCACAGTCCCCCGACCTAAACCCCATAGAAAATCTGTGGGATGAGCTGAAGCCGAGTCTACAAACGTTGACCTCAGAATCTGAAGGATCTGGAGAGATACTGCATGTAGGAATGGTTTCAGATCCCGTGCCATGTGTTCACCAACCTCATCACGCATTATAGGAGAAGACTCAGAGCTGTTATCTTGGCAAAGGGAGGCTGCTCAAAACATTAAATTAAGGGGTGCCAATAATTGTGGCACACCTGTTTTGGAGAATAATATTTATTTAATGTCAAAAAAAAAAATTTCTTTCAATAATTTTACTTCAATGAAAAGGTAAGATTTTTGTGAATATTTTGAGTGAAAGACCAAGAGGATAAACAGCAAAGACATATTTTTTCATAGCCTGTTTTGGTCACATTCACTAAGGGTGCCAATAATTGTGGAGGGCACTGTAGTCATTTTCTGCATACACAGTAAAACGTTCAGCAAATATATTATAGAGTATAAGTATTGCCATCGTCACCATCAGTTTTTTATTTGAATCGAAAATATAACACCTTATAACGGAAACTGCCAATGTGACACAAATACTAACATCCCCACACAGTGAATTGACAGAGACACAGAGACACAGTGTTTCACATTCATCCCCTAAAGAGCAAGCAATGAAGTTACCAGCAGGTAGTGAGCTCGTCACTAAATTTGCTCTTTGAGCATAAGTGAAAGTATTGGTATTTTTGTCTCAGGATGAAATACAAATTGTACATGTGTTGGTAAAGTTAAATTAAATTAATTAAAATAAATGACAAATGTCAAAGATGACCTTTTACACGCACAATAACATAAATGTAGTCATCCTCTACATCCTGTAATACCCTGTTTTGATCTTATCTGAATTCATCCTTTTTCTGTGTCGCATCCAAGATCAGAAAACGTAAAATTACTACTTATAGTTATATTTATCAGCTGTTAGTTGTTATGATTTGAATAACAAAGTATCGTAGCTACAAGTTTGACCAAATCTGATTTTCTCTCTTGATCAGCCCTCTGGCACGATAGGTGGAGTAGAGTGACGGGGGTTTAGAGTACAAGGTACAGTACTTAGAACAGTAGAACTCCGGAGCTCAGCTGCGGACCAATCAGACGCCGGTTGCTGGATTACTGACTGAAGGTAACTTTACCAACGCAAACATGAACCAGCACATCTCAGCTGTCTCTGACTGTGACTGCTCACCGCAACATCAGGCTTCCAGGAACTGTCATGAATAGTGAATGAAAAGTTTATAAACGAGAGAGTGACTGATGAGATTTTACGGCCGTTAACCTCACGTCTTTTTCAGATTGGCTAAATTACATTTTGCACTATGGCTGGAGATGGAACTACAATAAAAAATCGGATAACAAATTTCCTACGTTCTCCTTCTATCAAACTGAAAAGGAGTCGTACAAAGGAAAACCTTACAACGAAGGTGAGCTTTTCACCCCTGAAATACATTCGTTGTAATAATCAAAGTCGTTGTGGATGGAGATACCTAGAGCAGTACAATCCACGGTCATTTTTGCCTTTTTAATGTATGTGACAGCAGCTTGGATAGAGCTGCGCTTGATAGTTTGCGAAAGACGGTCTACAAAGATTTCTTTGAAGCCATTTTTACTATTTTGATTATTTGTGCAGTGACAAATCACTCAACTGTTCCCCTGATTACTTCTGGTGTTGCTGGTGCCAAATCATTGTCAATATGTTAGTGAAGAGAGAAGCCACTATTCACCTCACGAAGCCAAGGAAAGGGGAATTGGAAAGGGGATATTTCTGTGTAATCTCGAATGATCTTAAAAGAAGGTTGTCGACCTCTTTCTGTGAATGAAACGTTTGTTTTGGTTTAACCACAGGCTGTTTGTAGACTAATCTCGTTGTGGCTATATCACTAGATAGGGGACCTGTGTGTAGTTATGTCTTTCTATCATATACCATTGCCATTCTACTTGACAATTTGCATGTGGTTTTATCTAAAGGATGACATAGAGTTGTCTTTTTAATAATATATTCACCAATTTGTTGTTCAATTACATGATATTGCGTTATCTGAAAAAGTTCTTGTGTCAAGCTCACAGATCCTTTGAGACAAACACACATGTCTGTTATAGACTGCGACAATGCGAAAATAATGGTTGAATGAATAACTCATAATAATGGTTATGTGAATAACCCAGAATAATGGTTGCTTGAATAACTCAGAATAGCGGTTGCGTGAATAACTCAGAATAATGGTTGCTTGTTGGTGTTTGTGGAATATTTGTCACCTCTCGTCTGTGACCCACAGGTGACCCTTGAGAGGGTGCTGGGGCTCACCACCTCTGGGAACAGTGGCCTGACCTGTGACCCCAACACTGGCCTGGTGGCGTACCCAGCAGGGTGAGAGAACGTGTGTGTGTTAAATATGTGTGAGCTGAATATATGTGCACTGGGTGTGTCTCTCTTTATGTTTACTTTATGAATGAGTCTATCTTTTTCATCGTGTG
>NC_045166.1:14559080-14594613 GCF_900700415.2 Clupea harengus
CTCTCCTCTGTCTCCCACTTGCTCTTTCTCTATTCACCCCAGTGTGGGCACCTGCCTGCGGTGCGTGTGTGGGACGTGTGTGAGGGCTCCCAGGTAGCGGAGCTGCAGGGACACAAATATGGCGTCTCCTGCGTGACCTTCTCCCCCAACAGCAAGTACATCGTCAGTGTGGGCTACCAGCACGACATGATCGTCAACGTCTGGGCCTGGAAGGTACAGGCCCCTTTTCCACCCAAGATTCGAGATTCAAGAGATTTATTAAGTACAACAGCAGTGAAATGGGATTGCAACAACTCCATTGGCAGTGCAAATAACAAGCAGGATGTCACAGATAACAAACAAGATGTCAATAATAATAATAATAATAGGGAAGCTACATACAGGGACAGATGACAAAGTGTCATAGAGTAAACTATATACATGTAATAAACATAAGGTTAAAATATAATGCTCCAGAGCTCAGTTTGGCCCAGGTCTGGGCCAGATCCGGTGCCACCTGGCTCACATTGCTACTGCATGTGCATTCATTTCCGCATAGTGCATATTCTGAAAGATAGATTCTAAAGATGCCTAGTAATGACAATGATCCTGCATCTGCTGACTAGATCAGGTCTCACATTAACACCAGTGTATAATCACTATTTGTTGTTTCAGAAAAATGTTGTGGTGGCTGCTAATAAGGTGTCCAGTAAAGTGACGGCAGTGGCCTTCTCCGAGGACAACTCCTACTTTGTGACGGCGGGAAACAGACATGTCCGCTTCTGGTACCTGGATCACTCTGGCTCTGCCAAGGTAGGCCTCTACCAATAATAATCTAAAGGTATGCCTTTAACAATAACGATTTAAAGGTATGCCTCTATAAATAACAATTTAAAGTCAAGTTTCAGGCATTTATTCCCATTTCAGCTTTAGGTGGGGAGGTGCGTGTGTGTGTGTGTGTGTGTGTCTATGTGTGTGTGTGTTTGTTTGTGTGTATGAGTGTGTTTGTTTGTTTGTTTGTGAGTGTGTATGTGTTGTTAGGTGGGAATATTTGGTGACAATACAGCAGGAGGCCTTGCTTGTTTGATAACTTGCCAAGTTGTTCTGATCAAGCACAACAACTGAACATCATAGTTGCTTCATAGAGCATTTGAAGTTTACAGTGACAGACTGACTATAGTCTATACTCGTCAGCCATTTTAGACTCTTTAACTGTGCTGTGTGATGTTGAGGACGTCCTGTCTGTGTCTACAGCAGGTGGACGGCCCAGCCCCCTTACAGGGTCGGTCGGGCCTTCTCGGGGAGCTCCAGAACAACTTCTTCTGTGATGTGGCTTGCGGCCGTGGCAGCCAATCAGGAAGCACCTTCTGCATCACTTCCTCCGGCCTGCTGTGTCAGTTCAACGAGAGGAGGATGCTGGAGAAGTGGGTGGACCTCAGGGTGAGTGAAGCTAGCAGTGTCTGGATAGTAGCCCTACATGGGTAAAAATGTGACAAACACCACTGTGGAGGCTTTGCATCAAAGGGTTCTCTCCCTCTGCCTTGTCTGCTGTTTCTGTTCATCAGAACACCTCACACAGATCACAGGCTGTTAGACTGCATATTGCCACGGTTACCATATTGCCTTGTAGTCATATAAATATTCATAATTTTCATGTGCTCGTACCTAAATATTCTAGTTTGTTTGTACTACCCTCACATTTTGTAGCAGTCTGCTGTTGTTTGCTGTTGCTCTGGTTACCATTGTTGAGCGCACGGATAAGGATGATGATTGAAGTTTTGCCCCAAGCTATCAGTAGGAAGTCCCAATCAGAGCATGTCTCCAGACAGCCAGAGACTATTTGTTTCACCCATCTGCGTGGTATCATTTAGTGTAACAGTTGTTTGAAAAGCAGCCTGTATTGTCAATGTGAAGCTTTGTCAATACAAATCAGGTCACTGTTTACTCTCTCAAGCGTAGATTAGGCCAAATTGATAAACACCAGTCAGCATAGATAAAGTATCTGAGCCTTCTTCCTGAGTGCAGGGCGGCTTTACTGGATTGTTGCCCATTATCAGAGGAAGTTGCAGCTGCAGCTCCAGATCAAGGCTATTAGACAATCCCTTGGCGAGACCTGTGGGCCTGGCCTGTGCCCAGGGACAGTCTCCTATCTCTTCCCCTGTGTGTTTGTGTGAGTGACCGTCCTCTGTGCACCCGTGTGCGTGTGTGTTTGTGTGTATAGGGGGTCAATGTGAGATTAGGGGTTTGAAAGAGGATGTACTGTTGGGGCTGGGGGCCTCCTCTCCTCTGTTATCCCTTAATGAGGAGACACATTAACCTGAGGGTAGGGTGCACTGTGTGTGTGTGTGTGTGTGTGTGTGTGTGTGTGTGTGTGTGTGTGTGTGTGTGACTGTATGTTTCCTCACAGAAGTAAGGGCAGCAGAGCTCTCTTTCATGCGTCTCACTGTGTCTCTCTCATGCCTTCATTTAGACAATACACTTAATTCATTTCACATGTATAAGGCGTCGTGGTTTAGTGGTTGGCGTTGCCGCTTTGCAAAGGTTGAGCTGGGTTGGATTCCTGATCGCCGCGCGCTGACATAGCCCATTTCTTTGTCATACCATTTGGGAGGATTTGCTCTGACATGAGGACCAGAGAGATGTCCTGCTAACTAGCTCTTGGCTTATGTAAATAATACAATAAAAGTCCCTCCTGCTAACTAGCTCTTGGCTTATGTAAATAATGCAATAAAAGTCCTACCTGCTAACTAACTCTTGCCTTATGTAAATAATACAGTAAAAGTCTGTGTTCTGTTCTGTTCTGTTCTGTTACATTCTATTCTGTTCTGTTCTGTTCTGTTATATTCTATTCTGTGCTGCTCTGTTACTCTGTTTTGTACTGTATATGTTCAGCTGTAGATGTCTGTGGCCAGGTCTCTATGGTTGCTTGTTGAGGTTCATAATACGGCTCCTCAGAATGTTTTACAATGTTTCTTTGAAAACCACTGCAAAAACGTAATGTTCGTCACGGAAGTGAATTGTGACTGAAGTGGTGTTGTTGTCTGCTGTAGACGTCCATGGCCAGGTCCCTGTGCGTGACAGCGGATCTGATCTTCTGTGCGTGTGCAGAGGGCACGGTGCGCGCCTTCAACCCTGTGGACCTTCGCTTTCTGGGCACCCTGCCGCGACCACATCACCTGGGCACAGATGTGGCGGCCATCACCCAACCCAGGTGAGTCCAGCCCGGCACACGGAACTCCTGGCAGAGCCAGCCAGGGAGCATCATGGGGAAAATGTAGATCTAGATGAGATGAATTGTAGAGCTGTAAACACATGTACAGTGTTGAAGATGTAACAGCCATCTTGCATTGCTTTGGTCAGAAGGCACCTAGAGCTGTGCAGTGCTGATCATCACCCCTGATGCACCCTCCTCTTCTCTCCATCTCCCATCAGCCACCTGTTCTCTGCCCAGCCGGATGCACGGTACCCGGACTCTGTGGCATTGACCTTCGACCCTGAGAATGGCTGGCTGTCGTGTGTGTATAATGACCACAGCCTGTACGTGTGGGACGTAATGGACCTGCAGTGCGTGGGGAAGGTCTTCTCTGCCCTATACCACTCCGCCTCTGTCTGGGACCTGCAGGTGTGTGTGTGTGTGTGTGTGTGTGTGTGTGTGTGTGTGTGTGTGTGTGTGTGTGTGTGTGTGTGTGTTTACATGTATGAGTATGTGTGACCTCTCCTCTACTCATCAGGTGTACACTGACAGCACTGAGATCTGTGGATCTTTACTGTGTTCATGTGTGTGTGTGTGTGTGTGTGTGTGTGTGTGTACACCGACGGCGTTGAAGTCTATGGAGCTTTACTGTGCTCATGTATGCATGTATGTGTGTGTGTGTGTGTGCGTGTGTGTGTGTGTGTGTGTGTACACTGACAGCACTGAGGTCTGTGGATCTGTACTGTGCTCATGTGAGTGTGCATTTGTGTAACCTCTCCCCCTCACTCATCAGGTGTATCCACACAGTGCCGACTCCTCTGGATCGTCGCCCAGCTCCGTCTCCTTCATGACCTGCTCTGCTGACAACACCATCCGACTCTGGCATTCCGACGGACAGCGCTCTGTCTCCAATGGCAACATCCTTAGCAACGTTAGTCTGCTTTCGAGCCAACACGACCACTCAGACATTCCCTGACTTCACTTCAATCCTTACTTAAATTTGACTCTGTCTGGGTCAAGAATAAAGCAGTGAAATTGCAGAGAGCTGGCTCCCTGTGTATGGGGACAGGTGACATTAGCAGTGTTTGTGGGGTTTGTTCTGTTTATGGGGACGGGTGACATTAGCAGTGTTTGTGGGGTTTGTCCTGTTTATGGGGACGGGTGACATTAGCAGTGTTTGTCCTTGTGTATTGGGACGGGTGACATTAGCAGTGTTTGTAGGGTTTGTCCTGTTTATGGGGACGGGTGACATTAGCAGTGTTCGTGCCCTGTGTGGGCGAGATGTGATGAATTTACATACTCTGTGTACATGCTTGTGAGGATGGTTATGTGTGTGTGTGTGTGTGTGTGTGTGTGTGTGTGTGTGTGTGTGTGTGTGTGTTTGTGAATGAGTGTTAATATGACTGTGTGTGCGTGTTTTTTTCTCTCACTGGGTCTCATCTCTCCATGTAACTGCAGGACCTGCTGAATGTGATTTATGTGGAGAACAGCAGCGCCGCCCTGCTGGACACAGACATGTGCTGCCCCTCTGTGGTGGAGAAGCAGGACGGTGTGGCTCCGGAGGTCAGGACTGGCATCCGCACCATCTGTGTCAGTCCAGATGGCAAACATCTGGCCTCAGGCGACCGCACTGGCACACTCAGGTACCCCTCCACCTGTGTGCTCGCGCGCATTTGTGTGTGTGTGTGTGTGTGTGTGTGTGTGTGTGAGTGTGTAAAAGAGAGGGAGAGAGAAAGAGAGAAAGCATTGACAATTTTTCTCTGAGTGCTGAAGTGTGTGAAAATTCTTGAATATGTGTGTGTGTGTGTGTGTGTGTGTGTGTGTGTGTGTGTGTGTGTGTGTGTGTATTCAGGGTGCACGATCTGAGCAGCATGGAGGAGGTCCTGAAGGTTGGGGCTCACGATGCTGAGATCCTCTGTCTGGAGTACTCGAAACCTGAGACTGGTGAGAATGTGTTTGTGTGTGTGTGTGTGTGTGAGAGTGTTTGTTTGTATGTGTGTCTGTGTTTGTGTGTTTTGGTTTGTTTGTTTTGTTTGCTTGTCAGTGTGTATGTGTATGTCTGTGTGTGGGGGTGGGGGGGTTGAGTGTTGATGTTGATGTAGGTATACAGTATGTATAGATTTCTCACTCATAAAACTACTGTTTGCTAATATCCGTGGTGTTCATACGTGTTATAAATTCCCTGTGTGTGTGTGTGTGTGTGTGTGTTTGTGTGTGTGTGTGTGTGTGTGTGTGTGTGTGTGTGTGTGTGTGCATGTGCGTGCGTGCGTGTGTGTATCTGATCAGGTCTGCAGCTGTTGGCGACTGCGGGTAGAGACCGTCTCCTCCAGGTGCTGGACGCGGGTGAAGACTACAGGCTGCTGCAGACGCTTGATGAGCACTCGTCCTCCATCACTGCTGTACGCTTCGCTGGTGAGTGGAGCCCTCCGGGACACACACACACACACACATCTCAAATCATGGGTTTGCTAGTTCACAATCATGAGGATGTTTATGTATAGATTGTTCACATAGAAAACTTTTATTTGCTAATGTCTGTAGTGGGCATGCATGTTATATATTTCCTGTGTGTGTGTGTATGTTTGCGTGTGTGTGTGTGTGTGTGTGTGTGTGTGTGTGTGTGTGTGTGTGTGTGTGTGTGTTTATGTGTGTGTGTGTCCGAGCCATTTCCCTCTGTACAACTGGGGCTTCTTCTGTGCCACCAAGTAGTTTTATCTCTGTAATGTGTGTGTGTGTGTGTTCCGGTAGTTTTTGTGTGTGTGTGTGTGTCATAGCTCTCGTAATCTTGCTGTTATCTTGAATCTGCAGCCACTGATGGGAAGGTGAAACTGATCAGCTGTGGGGCTGACAAGAGCATCTACTTCAGGACAGCCCACAGGGTGAGACACACACACACACACACACAAACATGCCCACAGGGTGAGACATACACACACACACACACAAACATGCCCACAGGGTAAGACATACACACACACACACAAACATGCCCATAGGGTGAGACACACACACACACAAACATGCCCACAGGGTGAGACATACACACACACACACAAACATGCCCACAGGGTGAGAATCACACACATACACACACACACACACACACACACACACACACACACACACACACACACAGACACACATATGCCCACAGGGTGAGAGACACACACACACACACACACACACACACACACACACACACACACACACATGCCCACAGGGTGAGACTCAGGGTGCGTATGCGTGCCAGAGTTATGTCTTACTGTGTGCCAGCAGTAGTCTACATAGAGCCAGCAGTAGTCTATATAGAGCCAGTAGTAGTTTATATAGAGCCAGCAGTAGTCTATATAGAGCCAGGGGTAGTTTATATTGAGCCAGCAGTGGGTGTATTGTGCTTCTTTGTGTTTGTGTGGGCCTGGCAGTGCTCTGAAGCAGAATCCAGTGAGCCCTTCAGCAAAACACAGACCGAACTCACTCTTTTCTGTAGCTGACCTGGATAGAAGTGTGCGGTGGATTGCTAACCCATAGAAACCTTTGTCATCTTTGCTAAACCATAGAAACCTTTGTCACCGTTGCTAAACCATAAAAAACCTTTGTCAACGTCATCACCATATCTACTCATTGCATTTGCCTAACTTAAGTTCCATGTGGAAGTTTTTAAAACCCTTTTCTACTGAAGTTTGACTGGACCATCAAGATCTAAATCCTCTAACGAGGGTCTGTGTTTCAGGACATTCTGTGCTTAATAACTGCGCAAGTACACAGCTTGTTTCAGTCTTTCCTTGCCCTGTTTGTTGTGTTGTGTTGTGTTAGCCAGCAGGCAGCTTTTGCCCCACTCTTTGTCTCATGCACGCGGCATACCCCAGATCATTAGGAGAGTTTGTAACTCAAAGGAATCCACTTTAATGATGTTGTCCTTGTTTGGCTTAAATTTGGAGTTTTGAACCTTGATGCTTTGCAGTCTGCAGGTTTTTTTGAAGTTCCCTTTACAATAACTAAGGTTGAGGTCAAAGCATATTTGAAGTAGGTCAGTGATATGTTATAGTCATACAAGAAGTCCTTTGAGCCTTTGGTTTTGTACCCTTTGACCATTCCCTGACCTTTACCCCTTGACCCTGACAGACACTCAGAGGAACGGAGTTCAAGCGTACTCATCATGTGGTGAGGAAGACCAGCCTTGCTGATATGGATGTGGACCCCTCCTGCAAATACGCAGCTGTGGGATGTCAGGATCGCAGCATCAGGTACAAGAGAGAGAGTGTGTGTGTGTGTGTGTGTGTGTGTGTGTGTGTGTGTGTGTGTGTGTGTGTGTGTGTGTGTGTGTGTGTGTGTGTGTGTGTGTGTGTGTGTGTGTGTGTGTGCATACAATAGCACTAATGTCAGTATGGTCTGCATCCTTGATCAGGATTTTCAACATCAGCAATGGCAAGCAGAAGAAGTCCTACAAGGGCTCCCAAGGCCTGGATGGCAGCCTGCTGAAGGTGTGGTGTCCTTTATCATGTTCTGTTTGCATGTGTGCTTCTAACACCCCTGAGGTTGACAAGTCTATGGGTGTGTGCTGTATATCTCTATATCTATCTGTTTGTATGTGGGATTCTAACCCCCCTGAGGCTCAGTCAATGTGTGTGTGCTGTATATCTATATCTGTTGCAAGTGAGCAATTCGTTTTATGCTTAAGGTGCGTAAGCTTCTCTCTGTGTGGTTCTTGTGATTGAGTATTTGTGTGTGTGTGTGTGTGTGTGGGTGCGTGCGCGTGTGGGCGTGTGTGTGTTTGTGTGTGTGTTGTGTGTGTGTGTTTGTTGTGTTTTTCTTTATGTGTGTGTGTGTGTGTGTGTGTGTGTGTGCTTATGTGTGCGTTTCTGTGTGTGTGTATGTGTGTGTGTGTGTGTGTGTGCGCGTGCATGTGGGCGTGTGTGTGTGTGTTTGTGTTTGTGTGCGTGCGTGCGTGCGTGTGTGTGTGTAATCGACAGGTCCAGGCGGATCCTTCAGGGCTCTATGTGGCCACTAGCTGCTCTGATAAGAACATTGGCCTGTATGACTTCCACTCAGGAGAGTGCCTGGCAACCATGTTTGGTCACTCAGGTAACCTAGTCACTAGTTGCAGGTGTAGTACTGAAGGATAGTTTTAAAACATGATTAAGGATTTAATCTAGTGGTTATACTGTAAATACACTTCGCACTAGGGGCGTCAGTGGTACAGGAGGTAGAGAAGTCGTTTAGTAATCAGAAGGTTGCTAGTTCAATTCCCTGTCGAAGCGTCCTTGAGCAAGACACTGAACTCCTAATTTGCTCCTGATGTGCAGTGTGCCATCAGTGTAAAATGTGTATACATTGTAAGTCACACATATGTAAGTCGCTTTGGATAAAAGCGTCTGCTAAATGACTAAAAAAAAAAAAATGTACACTTCATGCTCTCTCTCTCTCTCTCTGCCATCCACTTCACTCTCTACAGAAATTGTAACAGGCATAAAGTTCACCAGTGACTGTAGGCATCTGATCTCTGTGTCTGGAGACAGGTAAGGCTGTGACAGACAACACAACCACATCTCTTGTTCATCTGGACTACCAGGGGACAGATCCTCCTTCCTCCTTTCTCCTTTCTTCTGCTCCTTTCTTCTGTCTTCTTTTTTCTGTCTTCACTCTTCTGTCCTCTCTCCTCGTGCGTTTTCACTCTTGTCTCACTCCCCTTGTCTCAGTTTCTCTTGTCTCACTCCCTTCACCTTTCTCCCTCTCCAACCCCTCCTCCCCTCTGTCTCCTGGTCTTTCACGCCATTGTTAAATCCAGATGAGATATTATTGCTGTTGTCATTCTCTCTGCAGCTGTATCATGGTGTGGCGTCTGGCACCTGAGCTGACTCTCAACATGCGGGATCACATCGCCCAGCGCAAGCAGGCACAGACTGGCACAGCGGGCACAGCGGGCACAGCGGGCACAGCGGGCACAGCGGGCACAGCGGGCAAGGCTCATAGGGTTAGGTACGGAAACAGACAGGCACAGTGGGCAAGGTTCACAGAGTCAGGTACGGAAACAGACTGGCATAGCGGGCAAGGTTCACAGAGTCAGAGTCACTGCATTACCGGAAAGACTCCCCAAATCAGGTACTGAACAACTAGAACCAGCTATGGAGCCAGGCCTGTGGTCTAGAGGCACTTATGATGACACCGTAAACTAGACATCCAGAAAGTTGTACCTACACAGCAGGTAAGACAACTAGAGAACAGGTCTGGAAACACCATAGCAGCTCAGGCATCTGCAATGGAAAAGGAAGCCAGGTTAGCGAGCTTGGTCCTGTCTGGGGGGTTATCTAGAAGCGATCAAGTATATTATACTTGCCGAACGACACACGTATTCATTAGTGTCTGTGTGTGTGTCTGTGTGTGTGTGTGTGTGTGTGTGTGTGTGTGTGTGTGTGTGTGTGTGTGTGAGAGTTTGTGTATTTTTGTATGCGTGTGTGTATGCATGTGTATGTGTGTGTGTGTGTGCAGGCAGAAGCTGCAGAGAGCTCCAAAACTGATGGGTTATCAGGACTCAGACAGTGAGAAGGAGGAGGAAGAGGAGGAAGAAGAGAAGGAAGATGAAGGGATGATGCTGTACACAGGAGAAGAGGCAAGGAAGAAGGGGCCAAGAACTCAGATAGACGAGAGCGGTGTAGGGGAAGACATCGGTAAGACACCCACACACAGACACACAAACACACACAGACACACACACACACAGACACACACAGACACACACACACAGACACACAAACACACACAGACACACACACCACCACTCATACCACCACACACACACAAATAACCAGGTGTTCACTCTTCCTCTCTACCCGACAGGGGCTTCAGATAGTGCTGCTGAGTGGGATCCCATCCAGGTCAGTGCGTGTTATCCTCTTCCTCAGAGCTTTCATCCTAACACACACACACACACACACTCTCTCTCTCTCTCTCTCTCTCTCTCTCACACACAAACCCACACACACACACACACACACACACACACAAACATATACACAATCTCTCTCTCTCTCTCTCACACACTCTCTCTCTGTCTATCTCTCTCTCACACACAAACCCACACACACACACACAAACATATACACACTCTCTCTCTCTCTCTCTCTCTCACACACACTCTCTCTCTGTCTATCTCTCTCTCACACACACAAACATGCACACACACGCGCACATAAACTAATTCTGCTTTATCTCTACTACACCCAAATCCACAGGTCCAGATGGGTCGAGAGCAATCTCCCCAGTCTGCCGGTCCAGTAGATGTCCAAGCCCGTCCTCGCCGGCGCTGGTCCTGTCGGGTCAGCTCCATGGAGCTGGTGGTCCATTCTATGCTGGAGCTCAGGCAGCTGGACCTGCAGCACGTCGAGGAGAAGAGCTCAGAAGCCCAGCACATTACTCCCGACCAGAAGGGGGCAGCGGTGAGCTCAGCATCTCTGGTGTCTCACAGGCCCTACTGTAGACTCAGGACCAGGGTAGCCAGGTGTTTTGCCATTCCCTCACACTTAAATGGCATTTCTTTTCAGTGCATGGTTTCTACTTGTACGTAATACTGCCCCCTGGTGGTCTGAACACACAGGGCAAGACAGAAACAGGCAGACTAAAGCACTGCAGTAGTGCCCTGAAACTGATGCTCATGTTTTCCTTCTTAATCCTACAAAATGTGAATGTTACCTTATGTACTTCTGACTGCTGACTGACACCATGCTTTATCCTTTGACTTTGAATAATGACTTTGCCGTGTTCATATAAAACAATCATGTGAAATCGAACAGGTGTGACCAGCTTTAGCATAAGTTTAAACCAATGACTGTATATAGTTTATGCACAGCATGCTGGGGGCCATCCTCTAGATAAACGTAATTTAATTAATTTATCTTCTCTTCCTCCTCTACCTCTTTCTCTTCCTCTCTCCTCTCCTCTTCCTCCTCTACCTCCTTCTCTTCCTCTCTCTTTCTCCCCCCCCCCCCCCCCCCTTTGTTCCTTAGGGTCCTGAGGGTCGTGTAAAGATGCGCAGACCCCGCCCCCACTCCACCTGGTTGGCTCCTGCGGTGACCCCTGAACCCGAGGGGGTGGTTCTGTACCCTGACCAGCAGTGGGGCGGTGGAGGCCTGGAGGGCCCTGAGTTCCAGGTGAGGGGGGGTCACAGACACAGCCAGGACTCCCAGGGGTCCCGGTGGTCCTACAGCCGAAGCCGAGGCAGTGCGGGGTCCCTGGGCTACTGCAGCGGGGTGTCCAGCCCTGAGCACAGGAATGTCGGTGAGATGCAAGTAGGCTAACCGTACCATTATACGTTACACAGATAACACACACACACACTCATACACACACATATATACTCACACACACACACATACTCACTCACACACACAACACACACACACACATAAACATACACACACTCTCAGTCTCTCTCTCCCACAAACACACACACACACACACACACACACACACACATACACACACTCCCAGTCTCTCTCTCTTTTCTCTCTATCTCCCCCTCTCTCTCTTTCTCTATCTCTCTCTCTCTAACACACACACACACACACACACACCCTTTAATGACACACCCTGTCCGCATCCACCTTGTAGACTCTGAGAGCCTTGAGGGCCTCAGCACAGACGCGGACGAGTCGAACACTGAGGACGAGGAAGAGGAGGAGGAGGAGGATGAAGATGGAAAGGAGGCTAAGGCGTTCCTTCAGGCCCGCTTTGAGACTTTATCAGACCTCCGAAGCAGCGCAGGTATGGCAGCGCCGCAGCGCCAGGTGTATGTCTGAATGTGTGTGTATGTGTGTGTGTGTGTGTATGTGTGTGTGTGTGTGTGTGTGTGTGTGTGTATGTGTGTGTGTGTGTGTGTGTGTGTGTTGTGAACGCCTAGCGTTCCAAACGACACGACGAGGGTGTTTTTTCAGTAAAACAGGTTCATTTATGAGGTAGTCAAACTTAACACAAAAGCCTTAAGCCCACAGGCATGAACACAGAGTTACTAGAACCTTCCCCTCGTCTGTCCTGCTTCACTCTTTCTCTAACTCTCAACTCTCTGTTGCACTAGTTATTGCTCAGGTGCCAAACTAGCCTAACCATTTGCACCTGAGCTTGCAATCAGTGGATGGCCTGACCTCCCTAGTCCCCAGAGCACCTCCCCAGGGTCCATATTTAAACCACGTGGGACACCAAGTGCAGCTTGGGGTACCACAGTGTGTGTGTGCATGTGTGTGCATGTGTGTGTAGGAGTGTGTGTGTGTGTGTGTATGTGTGTGTGTGCGTGCGTGCGTGCGTGTTTGCGTGCGTGCTTGCGTGTGTACGTGTGTGTATTATCTGTGCTGCTGTACTGATGCATGTGTTGTTCCTTAACTGCAGGAAGCCTTGGGCGAGCCATGCACAGGCCACTGCAGAAGACCACAGTCTCTACTCGCTTCTTAGCTAAGGGCCAAAACACCAGGTACGCTCTACACACACGCTCCCTCAGTATGAGTGTGTGTGTGTGTGTGTGTGTGTGAGAGTGTGTATGTGGGCCAAAACACCAGGTATGTCCGCTCTACTCATACCCTCCCCTTTCACCAGTACACTCCACTCAGTATGAGGGGGGCGGGGGGGGGGGGGTATCAAAACAGTATTTAGGAAAATGTTTATATTCTACTAGTATATAAGTACAAGTTCCTCACCTTAGGAGGATAATCCAGTTTGTTGAATAAATAAAATGGAGACGGTCTTGCAACCTTTGATTCTATTACACTATGTGAAGGACAGTGGCAGGTCTTGATTCTATTACACTATGTGAAGGACAGTGGCAGGTCTTGATTCTATTACACTATGTGAACATCAGTGGCAGGTCTTGATTCTATTACACTATGTGAAGGACAGTGACAGGTCTTGATTCTATTACACTATGTGAAGGACAGTGACAGGTCTTGATTCTATTACACTATGTGAACATCAGTGGCAGGTCTTGATTCTATTACACTATGTGAACATCAGTGGCAGGTCTTGATTCTATTACACTATGTGAAGGACAGTGGCAGGTCCTAATTCTTTTACACTATGTGAAGGACAGTGGCAGGTCTTGATTCTATTATATTATGTGAACATCAGTGGCAAGTCTTGAGGCTATTGCTAACCTTGCCAACCAGACACAAAGCCTCTAGGTCTCTGCATCATAGAGAGGACACGACTGTCCTGATCGTGCCCTAGATTCACTGCATGCCAAGTGCTTCATTGGAAAGCTAACTAGGGTGTCTGATCCTGTCATGTCCTGTCCTGACTGCTGAATAAATCCCTCAGATTTGGAGGCTCCACTAGCCAAATAATTAGTCTGCCAATCACTGCTGTTAACCAATGGGGAGGCTCCACTAGCCAAAAGATTAGTCTGCCAATCACTGCTGTGAACCAATGGGGAGGCTCCACTAGCCAAATGATTAGTCTCCCAATCACTTCTGTGAACCAATGGGGAGGCTCCACTAGCCAAATGATTAGTCTGTCAATCACTTCTGTGAACCAATGGGGAGGCTCCACTAGCCAAATGATTAGTCTGTCAATCACTGCTGTGAACCAATTTTGCTCGGACCAGATTTGATTACGTCTCCTGCCGTTATAGGAAGTCCCTTCTGGATATTAAGTGCTGAAGTGTTTCTGGGTATTAAGCCTTTGCTGCAGGTATCATTTAGTGATGAGAGGGGTAGTCTTACCATGTTTTCATGAGATGTATGTGATTTATTTTGTAAATGTCTTTGTTTTAGCCTTAGCCTTTTAGCCTTTAGCCTTTACTGAGATTCTATTGAATGTGTGGTGTTTATATATGAGCTGACCTCTTCATTAATGTTGGGTTACATTCTTGATCACCCCGAGTAACCACTCATATTCCTGCATCGTCAAGAGGCTTACTAGAACCATTCTCACGAGTGTTCCCTCTGTTCCAGGAGTCACACCCCTGTCTCTCGCATCCCGCGGCTGAGGGATGAGAGCCCAAGTGTTGCCGTGCAACCCCTCATCTCCGCCGTACGCCCCCTGGTGGCAGACGATGGCCAGCACAGGAGCTCGGAGGACAAACCCGATGCCCTGAGAGAGAGGGGCACTGTGCCCGGGCCCGTCCCCATGCGCAAGAGAACAAGCGGGGCCTGCGCCACTAGGGTCATGGGCCCCAGTGTGAAGGCCCAGCCACTGCTCCAGAAGTCCCTCTCCGCCCACAATCTATCTGGAGATGGTGAGCTACAGCGTTTCTGCTTGCCGTATGAGTACAGTCTATGAGAGCTATTAAAGTGACTTTAACTGAAATGAGAGTCATAAGTGGTGCCGTATAGAGCTATTAAAGTGACTTTAACTGAAATGAGAGTCCTAAGTGGTGCCGTATAGAACTATTAAAGTGACTTTAACTGAAATGAGAGTGGTAAGTGGTGCCGTCTAGAACTGTTGTATTAACTTCTTTGACTACACCAAACTCTTAATTGGGTATGTTAGGGCAGGGTTAGGGTTATATATGACCTAGGGTTAGGATTAGAACTAAGCCAGAGCAGTTATATGGGAGCAGGTCAGCATGTGTGTATCCGTGATCCTGAGCCTGTTCTTGTGGTCTGTGTGGTATATTCCCAGGTCGGAGAGCCGTCACACCGTCTAGTCTGAGGAAAGACCTTCGCCTCCCTCCTCCCTCCCCCCAGCGCAGCCCCTCCTCTCCGCTCCTCCTCCCGTCTCACACAGTGACCCCCCCCGGCTCCTCCACCTCCTCACTCCAGGCCTGGAGGTCCCGCTCCTACATGAGCCCCACCACCAGCTCCAAGGCCAAGGTGTGCCGCTCCGTGTCCGTCGGAGAGGGTCTCAACACGGGCAGCGGCGCGGCCGAGGTTGACCCCGGGGCCCCAGCAGCTCCAGAGCTCAGCCTCGGGGACCCCATGGAGGCCCCACTGAGGGCCCACCTCTCTGTGGAGGGAACCGGCTCTGATGGGCTGAGCAAACATGCTCTCTCAGCCAATCACAGTGAGGCTCAGGAGTATGCATTGTACAAGTGCAGGGAGAGCCTGCTAAACCAGCACATTCAGGTGTTTCCGGGCAACAAGGAGCAAGGCTTTGTGGAAAAGCGAGCGGAGGACTGTGGGAAGGAGCGCCCCCTGTTGGCCGTGCAGGCGTTCTCTGTTGTCTCCGAGGACTCGTCCGGCACAGGTGGGCGTTGCCGCCGCCGCTCGTCCTCCGTCATCATGGCGTCTGTGCCGCTGCACTATCTTCCTCCTCCTCCTTCTCATCATCTTCCTCCTTCTAATCATCTTCCTCCTTCTCATCATCATCTTACTCCTTTTTATCATCATCTTCCTCACAACCATCATCCTCCTAATCTTCCCCCCTGCTGCTCCTCTGCCTTTTGGCCTGGCTGCTTCTCCGCTTCTCACTCTGTGTGTTCCAGTGTGTCCCACCCCTCCACAGGTGAGTAGGCTGAAGCTCTGTGTCAGTGCTGAGGTGGGGTCTTTACCTGCCTCTCCTCTCTCTCTCTCTCTCTCTCTCTCTCTCTCTCCTCTTTCTCTCTGTCTCTCCCTCTCTCTCCCTCTCTCTCCTTTCTCTCTCTCTCTCTTTTTCTCTCTCTCTCTCCTCTCTCCCTCTCTTCATCTCTCTCTACTCTCTTTCTCTATCTCTCTCACTCTCCTCTCTCTCTCTCTCTCTCTTTCTCTCTCTCTGTCTCCTCTCTTTCTCACTCTCTTTCTCTCTCCTTAAACTCTGAAGTGTTTGCTCATATAATATTCTCACACTCACACCCTCATCATGGAAGTAAGGAACACAGTATATGGTCTAAAACACGCAGTCCAGGTAGAAGTGAGTTTGGGAGTATGGCTAGTACGGCTAGAGGCCCTCAGTATCACCCTAAACAGTTTGGTTGTGTTCCAGGCTCTGCGGTCACCGTGGAGACGTGTCGTGAGGTAGCAGGAGAGCTGCAGAGAACAGTGGAGAGGACCATGCAGCTCTACAAGACAGTGAGGACACAGACCCCCTTAGTTTCCCCCTGCTGTTGTGTGTGTGTGTGTGTGTGTGTGTGTGTGTGTGTGTGTGTGTGTGTGTGTGTGTGTGTGTGTGTGTGTGTGTGTGTGTGTGTGTGTGTGTGTGTGTCACCGACTCCCTTAGTTTCTGCCCGCACTGTTAGGATGTGGTGGCCCATTTAGTTTCCTGAATCTATTCACATCTACTTAATATTCCCACCAAAGGTTGTATTCTTTGTCACATGTGAATTTTTGTGTGTTTGTGTGTGTGTGTGTATGTCTGGTCATGCACTCATGCACGTGTGTTATCTGTCCCTGGCAGGTGAATAGAGGGGGTTGTGTGTGTGTGTGTGTGTGTTGTCATGCACTCATGCATGTGTGTTGTCTGTCCCCTGTCCCAGGTGAATGGAGGTTGTCGTGAAGGTGCTGACCAGCAGGAGATGGAGCGGGTGCTGGGGGAGGCTCTGGGCCGGGTGCGGTCCGTCATGGATGGTGTCCCGGCAACAGCCCCCAGGGGGGGTGAGGGGCAGAGCGGGGGAGGGGTGGCCCTGGCCCTGCTGGAGCAGTACTCGAAGCTCCTACTCAAGTCTGTAGAGCAGCAGCTAGAGAGCAAGGTCTGATTACACACACACACACACACACACACACACAGACACTCACACTCACACTCACACTCACACATACAATCACACACACACACAATCACACACACACACACACACACACACACACACACATGAACACACTAGCACACACACAAACACACAGACACATGAACGCACACGCACACACATACACACACACACACACACATGAACACACGAGCACACACGAGCACACACACAAACCACACACACACGAACACACACGCACACGCACACACATACACACACATACACATACACACATAAAACAGCATTGACTGTGTGTGTACAGTGGAGTGATTTGAAAATGTGAAAACTGTGTTACACTCCTTCTATTTTGCACATGTTCACTTTAAAAGAAAGTTTTGCGTGTTTGTAATGTTGTAACCTCTAACTTCCTGTGAAACAGCACAGTTGAAAATGGTGACTAGATTAGACTAGATTATGACTAGATGTGTTTGCATGACCAGATGTGTGTGTGTGTGCGCGTATCTTTTAATATGTTTAATATGACAATGTCTTCTTTTGAATGAACTTGTTTTAGTGCAATTTATATTCGGTGCAGTTTGTAATCTGGATGATTAGGAAGGAATTGTAGGAATTGTAAATGAAATAAAGTCTCACCACTCGAAGTGAAGCCTCTGACTTTGATTTAATTTATTTCAATGGTTATAGTTTGCGTTGACACTGATAAACAACTTTTTATATGCTTGCTGTATCTATCATGCCCTTCCCCAAACTTATCACATAAATGACTCAAACATGTATTGATATCACAAGTAAAATACTGCAGTGGAATTACAGGAAACAAACATTGAAACTTAAACACCGTTTAACAGCATAGAAATAAGAATATGGTGATTCAAATTATAGTTTATCTCAAACAACAAGCTTATTACTGTAATGTAAACACCAGCAAGGCACTCACTGATATTGCTAAATACACAAAAGTAAAACTAATTCAATACACACAAATAATGGATATATAGGTGGATATGAGAAAGCCCTGATGGGAGGGGGTGACATGCTGTATGTGTGGGAATAACACTTCAGTTCAAATGATGCTGTTTTGCTACTCTTTGGTGCGATGCTGAAATGCACAACTATATGATTTTTCTTGTCAGTGCAAGGCGTGCAAATTGTGAAGTGAAACCATCCATCTGAACCCTGATGTCAGATTCTTCTGGAACACAAGCTTTCCTAATATGGTCTGGACTAGCATCTGTTCCAGCGCTAACTGTCATCTTGAGCCAGAGACACACACACAAAGCCAAGGAGAGTTACAGCAGCAGGCGGGGTCAGGGGGCAGGGGTTAGGGGTCAGAGCTCAGGGCATGTTCTGCAGGTTGATGGAGGTGAGGTTGATGTCCTGTAGGATGTTCAGGCGGTCGATCTGGTTGAGTTCTCGGATGCAATGCTTGAACTCAAACACCTGCGCTCCATTCACTGCCACTTTGAACTCGTTATACGTCACCAGGATCTTCATCTGAAAGAGGCACGGTCACAAAGTCAGTGTCACAAGTCTGCACTTTCCTTTGCCTAGCATGCTGTCTTGTGTCACACACACACACACACACACACACACACACACACACACACACACACACACAATAACTGAACTTGTTATACCTCACCAGGATCTGAATTTGAAAGGGACATAGTCAGTGTTACAACTCTGCCACATGTTGTCTCTAATCTTCCATCAATGTCTGATTACAGTACAGTTACGGTAAAAGCCATTCCTGCAGTCTGGCAGGGGATAGAAGACACAGACTTGACTTATGTCCACAAATGTTGTCTGTATTGACCTGTCATTTTGCCAGATTCTCATTGTCATCAACATGTCTTATTCTCCCAGTGCATCTTGAAATCCTGTCAAAACTTTGGCCAGCCTCATCTAAGCCAGTACCCCAGCTTTAGAGGGTGCACTGAATGTAATGGGCTCTTAAGAGTTCAAATTGGGGGGGTCAAATTGGAGCGGGAGGGGGAGGGGGGTAGGGGCACGTGGTGGGGGCTCACCTTTTGAGTATACTGGAGGCCACCCAACTCTCTTTGGCACGTGCGCCCTTTGTCCCCCTCTGTGGAGCCTTGTCTTTGGGGAGTGTGGCCCCCCTCCACAGGCGCCTAAGAAAGCGTGCTAGCCTTGCTAGGGGGCAGCGAGCCCCACGGGCCCTGCGCACCCTTCTCACCTCAAAGGGCTGGCCAGGGGCGAAAGGGAAGGGCCCCTGGATGGTGCGCTCCTCCTTGCCCCAGCGCTCCCCCTGCCGGTGGTTCCTCACCAGGATCTGCTTGCCCCCCTCGTTGAAGCGGGGGTTGATGTGCAGGGCGATATCGTTCCCACGCAGAAAGTTCACCGTGAACCTGCATCGCCAGGGAGCACAAGAGCGGGCTGCACGTGAGCCATGGCGACCAGATCGTCAGGGAGACACACAACAGAGAGAAAGATGGATGGAACCGGTCGCCCAGATAGCAGCTGACTTGGAGCAGGTCTGGCCCAGGTCTGGCTGAGTTTCGGGCCGGATCTGGGCCGGATATGACATGATATCAGCTGCTATCCGGGGCTGTACTTACATCTTGGCCAGGGGCTTCACCTGGCCGGTGATGGTGAGCATCAGCTTGTCATAGACTCCTCTGGGGAAGTTCAGATTGTATGGGACTCCCTACAGGACAACAGAAACAGCCATCTCTGAATGCTATCCATCTCTGAATGCTATCAATCTCTGAATGCTATCCATCTCTGAATGCTAACCAACTCTGAATGCTAACCAGTTCTGAACGCTAACCAGCTCTGAATGCTATCCATCTCTGAATGCTAACCAGCTCTGAATGCTAACCAGCTCTGAATGCTATTCAGCTCTGAATGCTAACCACCCACTGAGCACCAGATTGTACTTTTGTTTATTTTCAGCAAAGCAGGAAGGAGCAGTGGACCACAACACAATGTTTTACAGAAATATGAATAAGATCAGTGCATGAAGGAGTTCCATCCAAAAGTGAGCCTGTTGCAAGGGTCAAGTCCCAGCAATGTTCATACCTAATGTACAATGCATCTATCATATCATTGATTTTATGTATGAATATCTGAATGTCGATACTTGTCTGCAAGAGGATAAATCACTTTCCTAAATACAACTTATACAAAATATGGATAAAACATATTTTTTTGCGTGATTTTTTCTAAAATGTAGAAAATGACCCCCCTCCCCATCCATACCACAGGACCAATGGGTGTGGGTCCAGGCCACACTGGTACCGGTGCCGGCTGCCCGGGCCAGCCAGGCTGTCCTGGGTTGAAGGGCCACCCGGAGGTGGGCGTCCCCTGGGGGTGGTACCCTGGAGGGCAGGGGTTGGTGGGGGTGCAGCTGGGCTGGGCTGGCTGGGCCTGTGGCTGGGTCGGAACCGGAACAGGCCAGCTGGGTTGGGCCGGCTGGGTCTGCTGGCCTGTTGGGGGAGTGGGGGTGGGAGTGGGAGTGGGAGTGGGCCAGGCCGGCTGAGCCGGTTGACTGGGCTGGGTTGGCGGTGGTGTCGGCCACGTAGGCTGGGCTGGTTGGGTTGGCTGGGCCGGCTGGGCAGGCCAGGTGGGCTGAGAAGGCTGGCTGGGTGCAGGCCAGGTGGGCTGAGAAGGCTGGGTGGGGGAGGGCCAGGTGGGCTGAGAAGGCTGGGTGGGGGCAGGCCAGGTGGTGGGGGGGTTGGGGGGGCACGGCCAGCATGGCTGCTGCTGCTGAGGACAGGGTTGTGCAGGCCATATGCCATTCCCAGCAGAGGGACAACCAGTGACGGTGTTAGCAAGCTGGGGGGAGAGAGAGGTATGGGGTACAGGGGTTACACTTTGGAGCAATACATAGGTACACACACACACACACACACACACACACACATATACAGATGCTCGAGCTGCTCTGCTAAACACCTGACCTTACCTTTACACACAGCTACACTTAAACACACACACACACACGCACACACACACACACACACACACACACATACACACACACACACAGAGAGACATACAGATGCTCGAGCTGATCAGCTAAACACCTGGCCTTGCCTTTACACACAGCTACACTAAACATACACACACACACGCACACACACACACACACACACATACACACACACACACACACACACACACACACACACACACACACACACACACACACTCTCACACACACACACACACACACACACACACACACACACACACACACACACATACAGATGCTCGAGCTGCTCTGCTAAACACCTGACCTTACCTTTTACTTTTATATATATATATATATATATATATATATATATATATATATATTTATACTTTTATAATATAATTACAAATATAAAATATATATATATTCTCACATGCATGCAAATGCAAAGAGACATGTGCACATTATCATCACACACAAGAACACTCATACATTTATAATTGCAAATTTTGATATCAAATCATGTTCATAGGGATTTCTGAGAGAGCATCAGATGAGTTAAGTGGAAAGTTCTATTTCAAACATGAATTAATCCCTTTTTGTAAGAGATTCATGTGCTGCTTCAGTAGTGAAAACGAAAAAGTACTTACATCCATGTTATCTGTTAGAAGAGAGAAAGATGGAAGAGAAACACTAGATTATTTGCAGAACAGTACTGAGAGACCTCATGAAAAAGTTTTACTGAAATTCGTGTTGTTCGAATAACATCAATCACTTGACCAGTAGTTTTATAATAAAGTTAACTTTTATGTTTCTTTTTTGCTATGGTTATTTTGTAGCATCTGTGGCAAAGGGACCAGAATCTGACTTTTTGTCATCTGTCACAGATGTCCGCTAGAGGGCAAACTAAACAGCCATCTCAGACCACACAAAGAGGGATTGGCGCTTTACAAATACACATTGATCTGCAAATGCTTACAAATCTAATTTTTCAGAGATAATCCCAAAGCCAGCATTTTCTCAAATAACTGGTAATCATGACTGTCGGTTAAATACATGAATGGATTACAAATCTGACAGAGGCAGAGAGTCAACATCAAAATATGCATTGGTGAGGTACTGACAAGAATGAACAGTACACTAAACAAGACATATTTGCCTTCATTTCGCAGACTGTTTTATCCATAGTGCCTTACAGCGCACTGCACAAGTGCATTTATTCACAGGTGTGCTCCCAGGTTGTGCTTATATATATTTACAATTCATAAATGTATTTATTTCTACACACACTTTTTTGTGTGCATAAATGAGTTTAGTTTCTGTGGCAGGAAATAGCTACCTATGGGCCTTGGGTGAGTTTTGTTTCTGTGGCAGGGAATAGCTACCTATGCTATGCTACGTAATCACCAGGATTAGACAGGACAGTCCCACTTGTCTGCAGAACACAGCCGCCATTCTCCTCTTTCTCACAACCACTGTTCTGTTCCGCTCCCCTGGGACTGCAGATGACGGGCATTAAGTCATTACCGACCACCCAACTCAAATATGCATCTCCTGGACGCTGGGAAAGCTTAAAGATCACTCTGAACACGGACAGCGCTTAAAAACACACTCTAGCACACGGAGGTGATGAGATGTCTAACTTACTGACCACCCAACTAAAATCTCCAGGCCGTGGACACAGCTTAACAACCATTTTGCACTCTCAAATATGTATCCCTTGGATATTGACACAGCTAAAACAAATAACACTTTCCACGTTAAAGAGATAACTTGGCAATTAGCAGAGGTGTATGTCTATGATTTGTTAAGGATGATAGCATGCAGACATGTCAACATGTAAACACTTTGCTGGACGGGCGGAGGATGAACTCAAAACAATCTCCTCTTATAGCAGTCAGCTTGGGGACATCTCTGGGCCGGATCTGGACCGAGTCTGGGCCGGATGTGCACACCAGGTCAGGGCCACATCTCCTCTAGTCGCCTGCCATCTGACTCCTCACCTAAGCTTCACCTAAGCTTTAAAACCCCTCAATGCTTGCAGGACGTCTTCAGACAGGTTACTTTATACAGCACTTCTAATACACACTCTAACTGAGTGTTCTAACATGTCCAATTACACTGTACTGATACTTTTCAAAAGTACTTTTCATGTACTTTTAAATGCCAGCACGTTGGAAATGATTTTTTAAGAAAGAAGTAATTATGTTGACAATACAAACGTACCTGTTATGTATGTCATTAACAATCAATTCGATCAATCCTATTCAAACATACCTGTCATGTATGTTCACAATCAATTCGATCAATCCTATACAAACATACCTGTCATGTATGTTAAGAATCCATTCAATCAATCCTATACAAACGTACCTGTCATATATGTTAAGAATCAATTCGATCAATCCTATACAAACGTACCTGTCATGTATGTTAAGAATCAATTTGATCAATCCTATACAAACGTACCTGTCATGTCTGTTAAGAATCAATTCAATCAATCCTATACAAATGTACCTGTCATATATGTTAAGAATCAATTAAATCAATACTATACAAATGTACCGCTCATGTATGTTCTCAATCAATTTGATCAATCCCATACAAACGTACCTGTCATGTATGTTCTCAATCAGTCCAATCAGTGTTAGTGAAGCCGCACAGACATTTATGCAGTTATCTCTTCCCGGGTAACACATTCAGATAGGACTGGATTTAAAGATCCCATAGACCATAATAGAATTACAACAGAATAGAGTGTATTAGAGCTGAAGTGAATTTGAACACAACTGAGTGAAAACTAACTGAAACTCAAAGTTGAGATGAGAATAATGAGATTTACCTGTACAAAAGACTCAGTGCTGTCCGAAGCTGACCTGTTAGAGAGACTCACACACACTCTCTGCTAAAGAGACTTGGAGGACACACACTCTTATAGCTGCCTCCTCCAAGGAGTCCCTCCCTCTCTCTCTCCCTCTCCCTCTCCCTCTCCCTTTCTCTCTCACTCTCTCTCACTCTCTCCCTGTCCCTCTCCCCCTCTCTTTCTCTTTCTCTCCTCTCTATCTCTCTAATTTTTTTTGCAGTTCAATTCAAAGTGCTTTATTGGCATGACAAATCAGTATTGCCAAAGCAGTCGCAAAAAAGATACGAAATACAAGGAACAAGAGATCTAAATGTCCATGTGTAGATTTACATTGACACTCCCTCTCGCTCACTCTCTCACAGACACACACACACACACACACACACACACACACACACACACACACGCAACTTCTCAAAGTTTCAGGGAAAAGCCACACCCAGAGTCCACTGTAAATCTGGACTTATTTACGAACACACCATGTTTACAAACACACCATAACTCCCCTCATCAATGGCGCCCGTAGTGTTTGTGAGTGGTGATCCATTCTGTAATCTGTTCGACTATAAAACTGACATCTTCCTTCTGGATTGAACCCGTAACCCATCTTCAGCAGATTACGGTTGAAACGTGTTGGTGTGGAGGAAAAGTTTGATAACGCTGATGCTTTGAAAACTCTGATGAAACGTAAACTACCATGCAGAAGGCTCCCAGATTACCATGCAGAAGGCCATGGGTTAAAGATTTGAACTTGAGTTTGAATGCTTTGTCAGGTTTGGATTTGAACCCATGGCCTTCTGCACGATGGTCTGGGCTCAGTCCTGTTAGCTGTGGTTTATCTGAGCAGGCCAAAGTACCAGTGAAGCCAGATCTTTGCTGACTCAGGAGAGCAACATCCAGATCTCTTTGGATCAATTAAGTTGATCAATTGAGTTAAACCACACAGTGTGAGAGCGTCTCTCATGGTTTGGCTTCAGTGCAGGAAAAGTGTTCATAAATTGTTTCTCTATGAACAAGGCAGGCAAATAAATGTAGTCTTGAGGTGGTTCTGCAGCATGTGACTTTGGAACTAAATCGGCGCAAGTTCACGCTTCAACCTTACCTGATCCTTCACACCTGAAACATTCAGAGACCCAGTAAGCAGGAATCACTTGAAAAGGACCATTGTAAAGGACTGTGGTATGGATCTGTTCTGTCACCGAAATAACATGAATTCATACTTCAGGAAAAACTAGCAAAGTGTGAGCTAGGCAGTGGAGTTGGGATGGCTGGAATGTCACAATGGCCATTTGGTGGCATGTCACCATAGTGATGCGGTGTTTATCTGACAGTCTTGAAAATTATGGTTATCATGAGAGCAGGAATTGTGTGCGAGTTGCCATGGAAATGAGTGAGTTTGGTATTTTGAGGATTGCACCGAATAATTTCTAGGGATGTTGAGCAGTGTGTGATGTGTGTGTGTGTGCAAGAAAGGGAGAGGTATGTGGATTCTGGCAGCATATTGCCATGGTAACATTGTCATTACCTGCACAAACCACACTATTGTACCCTCAATTAGCTCTCTGTGACTAACTAAAATGCTTCTTTTATAATCCAGTTTATGTGTGTGGGTGTGTGTGTGTGTGTGTGTGTGTGTGTGTGTGTGTGAGTGAGCGAGAGAGAGAGAGAGAGAGAGAGAGGCAATACAAATTGTTGTGTATTTCCATATCCATTAAGCTTGGTATTGCCATCTCACTACAGGATTCCAGAGTTCCATTGCCAGAAATCGTGATGGCAGAAAACCCTAAAGAAGCCTGCTCGCTTTTCTCAAGAGCTGATCCCTCCTGGAATAACATTTATGTGTGTCTTTGTGAGATAGAGAGAGAGAGAGAGAGAGAGAGAGGAAGCAAGAATGTTTGTGTGTGTCCCTATGCATTAAACTTGGCATCACCTCTCACAACCAATAGAGAGAGAGAGAGAGGGAGAGACAGAGAGAGGGATAGAGAGAGAGAGGGTGGGAAAGAGTGAGAGAGACAAAGAGAGGGGGGGGGGGTAGAGCAGTGAAGCAGAATAAGAAGCCTGCTCTCACTCCTCTCCTTCCTGCCCTGTGTTCCTGTATTTCTCCTCCTGGGCCGATCCCAGCAGTCATGGGACTGTGGCTGCATGCTCACAAACATGAGGGAGGGAGAGAGAGAGAGAGGGATAGAGAAAGGGGGGAGAGAGAGGGAGGGAGAGAGAGAGGGGGTGAGAGAGAGAGGGTGAGAGACTGTGGCTGCATGCTCACAAACATGAAAGAGGGAGGGAGGGAGAGAGAGAGAGAGAGAGAGAGAGAGAAAGGGAGAGAGAGAAAAAAGAGGGAGAGAAAGAGAGAGGGAGGGAGGGAGAGAGACAGAGAGAGGGCGTGAGAGACTGTGGCTGTGTGCTCACAAACATGCCCTGACTTGACAACTCCACGGGACCCTAATGCAATTACAGCTCAGATACCTTCGCCTGTTGTGTAAGTCTCTGTGGAGGACTCTCTCCCCAGACCCATGGCACTGGAGTAGAGGAGGCCAGACTTGGGAGGACTCAAAGACTCGGAGACCAGATTTGAGACCAGATTCAAACTCAAAGGAGACCATTACTGATTTTCTTTCACCTGGCATCATCTCCACACACACACACACACACACACACCCCTTGCCATCTGGAGGTTGGCCAGTGTCAGCAATCTCCCCGCCATCCCTGCCCTCCCTGCCCTCCCCGACATACCTGCCACTGGCCACGGGATCGCCTCCTTTTATTTATGTGGGCATCCTGTAGTTCATGCCCCAATGAAGGGACCACACATATTACATAGCCATCAGCTTATAAAGCACGCTGTAACACTGGAAAAAAGTTCACAGTTTATTTGGATGGTCCCCTATAGACTATCTACAGACACTCAGATTAAAAACACTCTTTATTTGGATGGTCCCCTACACCTATCAATGTCAGTAGTATTTAATTACTGATGTTATATGTCAGTAGTATATTTCATGATTAGATACTGCATGTCAGTAGTATTTCATGATTAGATACTGTATGTCAGTAGTAGTTCATTACTGATTCTGTATGGCAGTAGTATTTCATGATTAGATACTGCATGTCAGTAGTATTTCATGATTAGATACTGCATGTCAGTGGTATTTCATGATTAGATACTGCATGTCAGTAGTATTTCATGATTAGATACTGTATGGCAGTGGTATTTCATGATTAGATACTGTATGGCAGTAGTATTTCATGATTAGATACTGTATGTCAGTGGTGTTTCATGATTAGATACTGTATGTCAGTGGTGTTTCATTATCTGCATCAGATCAAGACTAAATGTGGCCCAAAGTCTGTGGCTATTGGAGACAGGCTGACTTAACATTGAATCATTTCATTACACTGACAGACCAACAACACATGGATGGCCTACCTGCCATAAGGCTATAGAGCTTTACTTTACTGGCTTGCAGGGTGAGCTCTGTGGTCAGATATTTTGTGGTTACACTTGACATAGCCATCGTTACATTACTAATAGATACACCATCGCATACAGTTTGATCCAGTTTTTGTCTTTGTGTCACAACCAAGGTTATTATCGTTAACGAAAACTAACGAAAAAACGAAAACTAGGTGTGATTTTTTTTTTCGTTAACTGAAATAAAAATAAAAATGAGGCTTTATAAAAAAACGATAACTAACTGAAACTGTATTGTGTCTTTACAAAACTAACTAAAATAAAATAGAATTATAGAGAAAATGTCCTTAGTTTTCGTCTTTGTCAATGTATTTCATAGATGTCAATTTATTTCATACATAGCCTTATAGTCTATCTTCCGCCATACCACTTTTAGTACACGCCCCTCACCTGGTTTCATGGCGGCAAAAATCGGGAGAAAGCGACAGAGTTCTATTTGGGATTACTTGGAACAGTAGCGTGCGGTGAGGTTCATGTCTGGTGAGGCACTTCAGAGTCAGATTTACAAATATATACACCCAATACAGTAGCTTAAATCGCCATTCAATTGGCAGCTTGCACTTTGACTACTGGTTGTTTTTCATATCAGCATTCTTTACACACACATAGTCTGGTAAGGTGGCTACATACAGTTGGCAGCTGCTAGCTTGTGATGAACTTGTGTTAATATGTGTGATTATGCACTCGTGAATATGAACTCTTACGAAGTTGCACAGGCCTCCTGAGGGTCTCCGCTGTACGTCCAAAACCAAAAACTATTCTTGAGGTTCAAAATATTTTCAAAGCAATTTGGCTTTGGGTGTGAGAAGTCGATCGAGTTATCTTCTGTCCCGTCATTTGAAGCATACCTTTTAGCTACGGCATTGGTCTCCCATTATTGATCAATTCACGTTTTGATTGAAAGTCCAGTTATGAGAAATGTTTTAGCTTAGCTATAGAATCTTCCATTTTCGTAGTCAAGGTCAAATATAAGAAGAGTAACGGCAGAACAAGCATAAACCCGACCGGTGGGCTCTCGTATGCTCCCTTTATTGAAGCAGAGGTACTGTTTGCCTCCTCTCCGTGCTTTTTCACTGCGGCTTTACGTCAAATCAGCAAGACTAAATAGGTTCTACGCATGCGCTCAACCCAGTTTGTGAGGGATTGCGCAATCTGAAATGAGGCACAGCTCATCGCTGCCTCACCGTCTCCCTGTCTCCTGTCTGTTTAAACAGGACATGCGCAAATTCTGACTGACACACGTCTGACACAGATCTTTCATAGTTGTCTTTTGTTGATGGCTGTTCATCTGTCCTAAGTGAATATTTTTTTTTAAATGGTATGTTTGGTGAGTTTTTATTACATATTATTTATTATAGCTTGTATCTTCTATTCATGTTGAGCATTTTGTTTTGCAAGCAAAAAAATGAAGCTTCCCTGACTGGCCACCCCTTGGTCTGTTGCATTCCGTGATAAAGACTAAAACTAATACTGAAACTAATAAAAACTAAACTCAAACTAAGCATTTTCAAAAAATAGAAACTAAACTAAACTAGCAAACCCGCTTTAAAAACTAATTAAAACTAAACTGAAATTAAAAACAAAAAGTCAAAACGAAATAAAAATAAAAACTAGTGAAAAATGCAAAACTATAATAACCTTGGTCACAACACATCGATAATCTAACCTTCTATTACCTTTTACTCAATCACAAACCCAACGAAGACCTTAGTTAGGACTAGATATGCTTCTCTTCTGCATATGTGCTACTATGTTATACGTGTATATACTGTACGTCTTCCATTACACAGCACTTCACAGTAGTTACAGGGTAGCAGGCGTTGCCTGTAAAGTGCTAACACTTATTTGATATTCCAGATGCCATTTATGGCTGAGTTCTGAGTTCTGTGGTCAGATATTTATGTGTGTTACTTTTACAAACCTCTTGGTACATTATTATCATTGTGTAGCAACGTGTTTAAAACTCTGAACTAACATAGCCCCTGAATATAATCCAAACACTAACTCTAACCCCTTGTTTTGGTCAAATACTAATTATCAATATGCTATTACACCACAGTTCTCCACATACTATACTGTACTTCATAGCTGTTACATTGTAACAGGTGTGATGTGATCCACAGTGTGTGGCCAGGGATCTCAGTCACCATAACTTCCACATGTCTGCCTCCGTGGTCTCCAACTCCACTCTGCTGCGCGGCAGCGGCGGTCTGCTCAGTGGTTCTGTTCTCCCTCACAGACAGAGCCACACACTCAAATCCAATTTGAAGATGTGTCAGCATCACATGGGATGTTACCGTCTAACACGCTGAAACATAAGCAGGAAGTGTCCATGGCAACAAACTGTGTTCACAACCTCGTACAAACAAACAAATAATAAATAAAAAAACATCAAACAGGGAAATTCCTTTTCTGCATACTGAATCTGGAAATAAACTGGGTATCCTTAACTATGCATGTTAGTCAAAAACATTCAGAGCAGTGAAATCACTACATCATTCCTATACCTAATGGACTGGACTGAACTGAAATCACTACATCATTCCTATATCTAATGGACTGGACTGGACTGAACTTCACAGTAACCCCGGCCAGAACCACACCTAACCCAACCCCGGCAGCATGTGTCTGCCAGGAGATCAGCTTTAGAGATGTAATTCCACAAGTTTAGACACAGCCTTTTAGAAATGTGAGTGAGTTTACAAACAGCACATGACCATCACTTAACATGACTGTGTGTATGTAGTGTGACATGAAATTATTTATAACCATTTCATTTTAGAAAAGTGATATTCAAAACTGCCCTGACTTGATAAGTGGTGTTATTCTGTGCTGTGACCACCAGATGGCATACTCTCTTTGTGTCCTGAACTAAGTGTACAACAATGGCTCCTCAGCTGATCGATCCACACTCTTCTGTGGACACATGGTTCATTCACACAACAGAATGCTTCTTTCTCCCCCAGTCTGGAGCTGAAATGTAAAAGTGAATGAATTGTTACGGCAGGCATGCCCTTCTTAGTGAGCCACTACACACTCACTGTGAGGGGAACCCTTGTTAGTTCAGAGACAACAGTGGTGGTGTGACCCATGTCATGAGTTTCGAAAGAGAAAGCATTGTCACCACTAATTTGACTCGAGGTATGGCTGCCTGCTGAACCCACGTGAAGAGAAGATTCTTACTAGAGGAGAATCAGAAGATCCCCTTGCCCTTGCCAGATTTCATCCAATGGTGAACCATGCTCTCACAGGCTTGACTTTTTTTTTCTCCTAGTAGAGTTTAGGGATATGTGGTTTATCAGCACATTTTATCACGATTCAGAGGAATTAAACCCATGATGTTAACTGTTTGCCAAATTCATGCAAAACAAGGTTCTGCTGGGATCTCCTATTCACTAGTAAAGCACTGGAACCAACTAAGCCACAGAGCCATAGAAGCTCTGAATTAATTGAGATCCCAGAAGATGCAATTACAATTCAAGTTTCAAGGTATGAAAGTGAGGCATTTAAACATGTTTTTCTTTTTTACTTCTTGGACATACATAAGGCTCTGCTGAGATTCAAACCCAGGATCTCCTGTTTACTAGACAGGCGCTTTAACCATCTAAGCCACAGCGCCATAAAATTGTCATGTGGCTTGACTTCCCACAACCTCCAAATAGAGTTGAAATTTAAAGGTAACCTGAGACAAACATTGACAGCAGGTGTAACTGCAACTGATGATCAGGAGCTATGCTACTTTACCATCCTAAATACTCTCTCAGGCTGCCAGTTTATAAAAAACTCTTTCATTTTGACAGCAGAGATTAAGTTATTCTCTCTGTGTGTGGAAATGTTTGTCTTTTTGTTGTTGAAACAATAACATATTTGCTGCTTCTGTATGAAATTATGCATGAACTTGAGTGTGCTTTTTTTTACATAGATCTGTGTGTATTCTTTTAGTATGTGTATGAGGAACTGCTGGGATTTGAACCTTTGTAAGTTTATGTGCGTGGGTATAGACAGCGCCATAGAAGTTCCGTATGAATTGAGAACCCAGAACATCCAATAAGAGTTCATTATTCAAGGTACCACAAGGCAGGCATTTGAACATCATAGAATCATGGTTTTCTTTTTAAACATAAGGCACTGCTGGGATTGGAACCCATGATCGACTGTTTACTAGACAGGTGCTTTGACCAACTAAGCCACAGCGCCATAGAAGCTCTGTATGAATTAATATATTCCAACATAAGGCACTGCTGGGATTTAAACCCAGGATTTACAAAACAAGCGCTTCGACCAACTAAGCCACAGTGCCATAGAAGCTCTGTATGAATTGAGATCCCAGAAAATCCCATTAGAGTTGAAGTTTCAAGGGACCATAAGGAAGGAATTTAAACATCATAGAATCCCAGAAGATCCCATTAGAGTTGAAGTTTCATGGTATGAAATGAAGGCATTTAAACATCTTGGAATCATGGAACTCCTTTTGCATGAAGATCCCCGAAGACCTCAATAGAGATGGAAAGTCATCGTAGCACAAGATTGACAGCATGTGTAATTATAACTTCTAATCAGATAGGCTACGTTATCACCTGAGCTGTTTTCATAGGCTCTAGTTGAAAAGGGTTTCTGTCATTCTGAGTGAGAGGATGCCTGAAGTGCGGTGTGTATATTTTTGTGTGCATGTGTCCGAGTGTGTGTGCATGTGTTCGAGTATGTGTGCGTGTGTTCGAGTGTGCCTGCATGTTTGTTAATTACTGGGTTGTGATAAAAGTGATTGCTAGGCAGGAAGGCCATAGCCATGACCCTTGCTGCCATGCATGTGTGTGTTTGTGTGTTTGTGTGTGTGTGTGTGTGTGTGTGTGTGTGTGTGCATGTGCGTGTCTGTGTGCGTGTGTGTGAAGTCTTTTGAGTTGTTCATCCTGATTCATACAGGTATGTATTCAAGTCTCATTGTCTGGTGTAGACTAATGAGGTCTGTGTGGGCATGTGTTCATTTGTGTGTGCACGTAATTTGTAGAGGTGGTAAATTCTCAAATATATGTGTATAAGTTTCTCAACATATTTCTTATGTTTATTGGTGTCTAAACCATCATTGGCTCGGTTTCTGTGGGAAGAAATGAATGAGTGGACTTTTCAGTATGGAACTAGCATATGGTGATTTTAGTGTAAAACTATTTCAATCACCACCAACAGCCCAATTGGCACTGATAAAAGCTTGCTAATATGCTATAACTGGCATCTTTTGACAAAATAGTCAGCGAATTTCATTTTCCCAGGGTGTTCCGACCCGAACCATAAATTGCATAGTGCATAGTCTGGCCAGCAGCTGTGTTTATCTGTCTTTCCTTCAGGCCTCAGCCAGTGTTTTAAAATAAGTCCTGCATAGGAGCTCTGTGTGTTCTTTTACTCCCTTAGGTACCACAGGTCCAGGTCAGTCATGTCTTCAGTCAGTGTCCAGCACTCAGGAAAGGGCCAAGGGAAGAGTGGGATACTGTATGTGGCTCTGTAGCTGATGCTCACTCTCTTATAGCAATGTAAATATAAATGCATCGACCGCAAAGGAGAGGAGAGTAGAGGAGAGGAGTGGAGAAGAGAGGGTGGTGATCCCATGAAATGAGAGGGTAGGAGAGGAGAGGAGAGGAGAGGAGGAGAAGAGAAGAAGGTAGAAGAGGGGAGGAGAGGGGTAGGGAGGTGAAGAGAAGAGGAGAGGAGGGGGGAGGAGGAGCAGGAAAGAGAAGTGAAGAAAGTGCAAGTAAGTGCTTCCCCTCATGAAATGACTGTGCAGCTCAGGAGATGGTAAATTCTCTCTGTAGGATGTCTTACAGAGGGAATTTCTGATTTGCATCAGACAGTACTGTACTTTTGTCACTGAAGTAAAATCAGAGATAGACTCCCAATGTCAGTTTCTGAATGTGGTAGCATTGAGGTCATATCCTTAGGCACCCTTAGGCATCCTTAGGCATACTTACAATTTTAAGAGTTTCAGGTGTGTGTTGTATATGTTTCACAAACCAAAATGAAGAACTTTGTAATGTGTTTATGTATGACATGCACTATATAAATACAATAGTCTTGCCTTGTTTAGAACCGCCCTATGCTTTCAAGCAGGTTAACCTTTGGTTGGATTTTTTCCCCGACTAATGATGAGATCAGTTTCTAGATAGAAGCACCACGTGACCGAGTGACATACTCTTGGAGATAGTGGATCAGTTGGTGTCTTTCAGTGCTGGACAGAAGTCTCCATTTCAGGCACATATACACAGCTGATGACCAGGCCTTCTTATGTCCTGTGTCTGTGTAACCTGAGACTGCAGATATAGGGGAGGGGGGGGGGGGGGGTGGCAACTGGACCCTGAGGCATCCATCACTGGATTTATTTTGGGAGTTTTTCCATGCAACTGTCACATCTGTTCTTGTTCTATGGGCTGGCAAGCTTCACAGCTTGAGTTCTATAAAGCACATTGACACCATTCTTTTTATGAACAGACGAGGAAACAGGAGAGCAAAGATGAGGGAAACAGAGGGAGAAAGTGAGGGAAAGAGAAATTAGAGAGAAAGAAGAGGGTGGAGGAGAGGCAAGGAGAAGAGAACATGCAGGTGGGGAGGAGAGGACAGAAGAGGAGAAGAGAGGAGGGGACTGAAGAGGAGAGGAGAGGAGAGGAGAGGAGAGAAGAGGAAACAGACCAGTCAGGATGACGAGTTTAGGAGGAGGAAGAGAGAAATTAGATGAGAGGAAAGGAGAGGAGAGGAGGAAAAGAGAAATTAGAGGAGAGGAGAGGAAAGGGTAAATGTGGAGAGAGGAGGAGCAAAGAGAGGGAAGAAGAGAATAGGAGAGGACAGGGGGGTAGAGTGGTGAGGAGAGAAGAGAAGAGAAGAGAAGAGGAGAGTGGAGTAGAGAAGAGGAGAGGAAACAGTTGAAAAGATGAGAGGAGACCTGACCAGACAAGTGAAAGGAGGATTATGGGATGGTGGAAGCTTGCCATCAAACAAAGCGGCTGCATTAGTTAAGCAGCAGCGATAAGCCTGGATCTCTTTCTCTCCCACCCTCTCTCTCTTTGTCTCCCTCCCTATCTCTCTCTCTCCCCCTTTCTCTCTCTATGTCACTCTGTCTCTCTCTCTCTCTCCCTCTCTCTTTATTGTCCTGGCGGTGGGCCCAACCTTGCTATTCCATAGACCAGGCTACTGTATGGGTTCCTCCTCTGCAGCTTTCATTCAACCCACTCAGACAGCCTAGCTAGTTGCTCAACCGGTTCAGATCCAAGATCATGTTTGGCCCACATCTGGCCCGTATCTGGCACAGGGCCCGGGCCAGACCTCTGTCACAGTTAGCTGCAGTGTAGGAAGCCACCACAACAGATTGGCAGCCACGGTCATGGGAACCGGCAGGGAAAGTGGGTGAACCAATGCTGTGCTGTCTTTGGTTCCATCTTTACCTTACAGTGGGAGAGAGCTGATGCCCACGTTCCTGGTCCAAGTGTTTTAATGTGTGTGAGTGTGTATGGCAGCCTCTATACTCAAGGTGTTTTACTCAGGAAACAGTAAGGACGAATACATATGCATGAGCAAGAATTTAAAGAGAAACTGAAAGTAGAAAAGAATGATGAGAGATAGACACCAATTCACGTGGTGATGAAGTACTTTTCACAACTTAAGTGTTTTTGCTCAGGCCAAACAAATGATAAATCCATCATAAATGAAGCAATGATTTTTTTTACGAGAAATAAAACGAAATAGAAAATAATTTAGGTCTACTCCTTCTCATCTAATGAATCCAGAAGAAATGTGACAGAGAGAAGGAGACGGGTGTCTCTGAGGGACAGAGACGACTAACGGCCTCTCAGTCACTTCATTTCATCTCCCTGACCCCTCACTTGTAACCCGGGGCAACAGAGGGTTCAGCTATCTGATGGGTCAGGTCTGAGCCACGGTCTGTGGTTCTCTGGTACTAGATGCAGTTGCTTTATGGGTCATTGGGTTTACTACCTGCCAAAGCCCGTCTACTTCCCACTACCGTGTTCCATCTACAGAGGTCAAGATGTGGTTTATTACGCTGTAACTGTCTGAACCATCTGTTCTCACTGGATTGGTTATCACAAGACAGCCGTTTCACGGTCAAGGGTCTAGGAACCTTACAGTCATATTTCACTGAGCCTTGGATGACATCGGAAGCAAGGAGGAGCCTTCAACAAACGCATTTCAAGAGATGAGACGCTTTAATGGATTCAAGTTTCAGGACTCCTTGACTTCCTTCCATAGGTGCTGCTGCTGCACACATCCATATAGCAGGCAGCAAAGCGAGAGGCTCATGTGTATTTTGAGTCTGTACTCTGTGTTGTGTTTGATAAAAATAGAGCTGAGGTTGACCCTCTTACCTACCTCCTTCTCAATACGCGTCCATGGCAGGGGAAATCTTATACAGTATATATACTCTTATACAGTATATATACTCTTATACTCGTATACACTTGCTCAGGCCTATCTGTCATAGTGTGGGGATACCT